>NC_141370.1:11367414-11669156 GCF_963921425.1 Dryas octopetala | reverse complement strand
TCTCTCTCTAGCTAGCTACCACACCATTTGTGCAGTGTGGAGGAGGTGATCGAGAGAGAGAGAGAGAGAGAGAGATTGGGAGGGTTGAGGGGAATGAAAGGCCGGAGATCGATGATCAGGAAATAGATGGAGCTATAGGCGTGCATTGCAGGCAGTTGGTTGTCACCTCTTCACGGGTTGAATGAGACAAATTAAGATGATGGTTTAGGGTTTTGTATATACAGGAAGAGGTAGAGAAGTAGCAGTTTGTACTGGAAGATCATAACATAAATTAAGGTTGGTGCAGACTGGGGATTTGTACGAAAAGATATATGCATGCAGGCTAGCTAGCTGTTGAAAAGAATATTTGATTCCATATATATTATTTAGAATATATAAAAATGCCCAATCACTTTAATTTACTTTTTGGTGAACAATCAAACGGGAGTTAAGGGACACATGCACCTAACAAAAACTGCCATTTTTTTTCACAGATATGCCCCAGTAACTTCTACTTTTACATATTGATCGACCATTCAAAGATATGATCTCCAAGAACCAATGCCCTCTAGCTAGCTATGCTTATGATGATCAATCTACCACTTTCACATGTAGTATAAGAGTACACGCAATCACTATATATAATTTGGGAAACCAAGGGTTGAATCATCAAATCATGCTTGAGCGATAGGCCTAATGACAATCATCAAAACCAAGGGTTGAATTTGTTTTGCTTGAAAGGACAAAGAAACCAAAAGAAAAAATATATGGAGTAATTAATTAATGGTGTACGTACTTAATTTATTAATTAATGATCACTATACTAATCTACCACGTATAAGTAATGACTTAGCTCTCATATGTATGGTGAACAATCAAATTAAATACTCTGACAAAAAAAAAAAAACAATCAAAATACAAAACTATGAATAAAAAGTTGATCAAAATAACATTTGAAATGTCAAAAATAAGAATAGTTGAAACATCCATAAGTAAATAGGTTATGAAAGAATAGCCTCTTAATGTTTGTTCTTTTGCGAAAACAATTTATAACCGGTCATGGAATAGATGAAATTAATAAATCCAAAAATGGATTTTTGTTCAAGAATCAAGAATGTGATTTTTTTTTTTTGACCAATTCAAGAATGTGATTTTTGAAGCTTCAGGAATATATGTAAAACATCAAAAACCTCAATGAATATTTGTGTAATAAACCTGTTCTCTTGTTATAACTATTTGGGTATGAGTTCACTTGTGTCCTCATTTAAACTCCAACAAGAATGTGCTTATTTGGCTTAACAATATTTGGAAGTGAAAAATGAGAAAACATCACAAAGAAACCTTAAATTAATGGGAGAATAAATTTTGTACTATGTTGATCGACAAATTTGTATAAACATAAGCATCACACAAAAGTCAAATAGGGACAAATTTGTGTAAACATAAGCATATATATCACACAAAAGAGAAAAAGGGAACTTATCCGGTTAGGATGCAACAGCCATCAGCCAACAGGCCATTGGAATGTCTTAAATGCCTTGTACTGTTGTACACAGAGAAGAGAACCTTTCATTGCCCTTGTACATTAATACCCTTTCATGCCTTGCTTAATATCTTAAATGCCCCTTGCCTTGCGCAATTAAATGGTTCTACTTTTTACTCGACCAATCAACTATAGCAACCTCTTGAGTCTTGTCTCATATTCGATTGTAAATTTGTTTTTTTGATTTATATCCATATTAACCCACCCTTTCCGATGCCATGAAATGCTTAGTCCCAAATTTTAGGACTAACCTTTTGCCTGTAGGCTCACTCTTTGTCTTGATATTAGAGTCTATATAGCACCAAAGAAAACAAACAAAATTAGAGAGTTTTGGTAATCGATCAAACATCCACAAAATTATGTTTCTAAAAAACTTAAGTCTATTTATCTTTTAATATTATACCTTATTAATACATTAATACTATACTTACTACATTTTTATATCATAATTTCATACCAACTTACATGACATTTATACATTGAACACTAAAAGTCAAAAATAAAACCTAAAAAAAAAAAAATATCATGTCTAGTAAAGTAATGACACATAAAATGAGATACAAATGTGGAAAAAAAAAATGTGGGACAATTAGCATTATTGTTTACCAATATAAACATACCGTCCAATAATACCCTTACATGTTAGATTGGTTACTCCACATGATAGTGTATCGGTTACATTGAAAAAATTCTCTTGACCTTCCAACAACTACGTGTACTTGAAGGACTTGGACATGTAAGAGCCAAAACAATTGATTGGACGCTCGAGAATGTTTGACTAAATTACTCTAGCTAATAATGAATAACTGAGGCAGATAATTAACAAGGCAGTTTCAAAGTGAAATTGAGCATTCAACGAGAGAATTGGGTTTCGCCCATCCATAATTTAACAATATTATTGGACATATTAAATATCCACTTTGGCCTAACTCTTGTCCCGAAATGCTACAACATAAAACTGCCTAAGACACCACTTCAAGTAATTCAGATACTAGTGTTCTTTCTTGAGCCCCAAGAATACACCAACAGACCAACTACAACTAATTGAATTAGAGCGAGACAGGCCGGGGAGAGTGATGCCTATACATCTGTGGCCTTTGTATTGAATTCCTGAAGATTGAGCACTGAGCCAAAGTCCTATTGCCCACCCTACAACAGCCCCATGCCCAAATAACTTAAGCAACGCCTTGCCATGCTGAATCCGCTCTTTCAAACATCTTGAGGTACCTTGCCACCATAGCCTAATTGGCACAAGTATACCCCAACTCATGGTACTAATTATCCCATGCAAGGTTTTCATATTAGTACCCTTTCTTCCTGACTTTTTCTGTTTGGTAAATTCTTTCTTTTTGAGTTAAGCTAGTCCAAATTGCAAAGGGTTTAAGGTGGGATCCTGATGTTGAATGCTGCACCACAAGAAGTGGTTCTATAGGTCTTGACAAGCAACAAAGGTTTTCTTGGTAGGGAAGTTATGGGTGGTGCAGGGCTGTGCCATGGTTGAGAAGCAAGAAATAAAGGGGGGCAAAGAAACAAGAGTGACTTCATCAAGATGTTAGCCATGAGAGGTATAAGCTATGTATGCAGAGAGACAAGGAAAAGAGATTGGTTGTTTGTGAGATCGTGGGATGCTGTGTTGTCCTATATATACTGGCTTGAACAAAGTTTACGGCAATAGGCTACACAAAAAAAGAAGGTAAAAAGGAAAGAAAGAAAAGGCAAGTAGGCAACACTAGATCTACTTAACACAAGTAACATCCCATAATATAATTTGCACATCCGGGCCATACTTTTGATCTTCGACCAAGTTAATCAGGGAATGAAGATTTTATGGGATCTTGGAAAAAAAAAAAAAAAAAAAAAAGGAAAATCAAGATAAATAGTGATATTTTTTTTTGGATTGGGGGGGGTGTGGAGGGATTTGAATTGGGACATCTCCCAATAATATTGAGGAAAGAGAAACCACTAGACTAACAACTAGTTGGTATAGTGATACATAGTAATATATTCCCGATATTTGAGATTTTAATGTATATTATAACATAATCTTATGCATGCTCGGGAATTAACGATATTATTTGAAATGTCTTAAGAGCTTCATACATGCCGCCCCTGAGATGTCTCCACTTGCAATAAATTTACCCAAATTAATGAATATGGAAGTCAACTCCGATTCAGGTGCGGACATTTTCCTATGGAAGTCAAGTAAAAACTAATTAAAATCTTACCCATGTTTAAGTGGTTCTACATAAAGCCAAGATATTGAAAAGAGTGAAAACAATCTCTTTAGACACACACTATCACCAGGATCTGAACTATCAGATAGAAAACATCATATGCCAAATTGCTTGTGAATATTTGTCTACATTTGCTTGTGAACATGTTCCTTGAAGAAAAAAGAAAAGTGAAAGACAATACAAGAATATGTGACAAATCAAAACAAGTGTGTATGATCATTAGAGGCATTTCAACGATTGGATTTTAACTGCATTTCTCTGGCAATAGAAGGTAGCCATCTCTCCCCCTTAATTTTCTTCAGTTGTGCAACTCTTTCCTCTTCTCTTTTGGCTGCTGCTTTTGCAGCCGCATCTTTAGCTTCTAGCCTACACAATGACCTCTGGCATTTATCTCTTGCAGCAGCCATTATATCTTTCCCATCAACGGTGACAGATTGGAGTCGCCGTCTAAACTGCAAACCATTTAGACAACACCACAAGTGGATAAGGAAAGAAGAACCATTGGGCAAACAAGTATATAACTGCAATTACGATTCATGGATAAATAAGCAAACCTTCTTTGATTTCTCATTAATTTCTTCTCCAGGAAGAATTCTTGGTCTCTTTCTAGGTGGTTTTTCATCTGACAGCATTCAGAATAATTTTCAGTCCATGCAAACAGTTTGGCAATAGGCAATGTACAAATACATCATTGGGCAACTCTCCAATTCAAATATCAAGAAATGCATGTCAAAATTCTGTAGTCATCCTATCCTGGCAGCACTTGGCATAAATTTAGTACTAACTGGGTGGAAATCACAAAACCAGTGACATTGTAGAAGCCATACAAGAGCAGTTATATGTGCCAGCAAATATTATTTACAAGAGCAGTTTCTGCTCCAAAAGTACTGAATCTACTGATTACTCAAATTTAGTTCATGAAATTTTTTAATCCTTAATATGAAGAAAGTAAGAAGTCATATTACAGGCAGTTTCACTTGGATACATATAAGAATATGAAGTAATAAGAATATGGTAAGTATAGCATTATTCTTTCACTTGCCTAGTATGCCAACAATAATATAGAAGCAGGGGGACAAAGCATGAATAATTGAATATCTCCAAAAATACTTGATGGGAAATTGGGAATTACTTACCAACATGATCAAACACTATCCCAGGGGGAGCATTTTTGAACAAGCGAATACCACCTTCATCTTCATTAACCATAGGTTCATCCGCTGGTGCATGAATGGGAACATTGACCACCTCCAATGACTTTCCTATGATATCATCCAATAGCTTTTGTGCCTGCCAACAAACCTTGTTAGTTAGTACTTAGTAGTATAAGAATTGACAAATTGGCAAATTGGACCACAGAGACATATAAGAAACAGCAGGTGTCTACTTCACAATAAAATTACAAACCCATTATATCATATTCAAAATGAAGAAGATGAAACCAAAGTGTAGATAATATGGAGACTGATTGGACTGACCTTGATTTGGTAGTGCTTGGGCAGTTGCTGGGTTTTGTTCTCCTTGTAATCTCCACCACCACCACCTTCATTAGCCGAAGAGCCATTCATAAAAGAAGAGATAAAGAAGGAGGCGCCTTTGGCCGCTGAGTTGATGGCTGCTTTCCACTCCGCGTCTCCATCTTCCTCGCTACTGCCGCTGCTGTTGCCGCTGCACTCACCCATTTCTCCCAAGTACCAATTTCGGGTTGTGGATTAACCTGGAGAGCCTTTAAGCAAGCCTACACTCATTGGGCTGTTTATGCACTGGGCCTCGGACCATTCATACGAAGGGGGCCCAAAGAGCTCTCATGCCAACCTCATGGGCCTGCCAAACTCCTTATTGAGAGGCCGGCTAAAACCAAGCACTATGTGATAAAAAACGGACACTAAAGCCTCATTTGATACATAAGATATGATTAAATAGAATAAATTGTTGCATATACATGAATTTAGCTATTTATTATATCCAATCATATCCTATATATCAAATGAGACTTAACAGTACAAGTACAAAATGGGCAGGATCAGTAAAAGCACGACAGAGTTAAGTACTATACAAGCATGAGTATGATCACAAAATAGGCTTGAGCTATACACTACTCATTTAAGTTTTAACATTTTCATTTTCCTTTTAAAAGACTTTAATTCAATTTTTGAACGAAAATATATTAATTAATTATAAGAAATTAAAAATAATAAGATACCAAAATTAAATGGACCGGATCGGTATAGCACAGCCCGTTTGAAACCTCTTGGGCCGGATTAACCAGCAGAGGGTCAGAGGCGGTGGTGTGACTGGCATCTCTCTCCCTCTCTTTCTCTCTTTTTTTTCTCTGAGCAGGCTGCGTCTCACGGTCTCAGTTGCCAAGAGCAAAACGAGACCATAAGGCACTCCGATTTCTGATTCAGTACAATCTGCCAGTACAAACAGAGAATACCCAATTGGGGGAAGAGCTGCAACCAAAACCCTAAGCAATCCGAATCAAGTAAGTCAGTGTCCGTACAGACCAATACAAAATGGGGAAGAAACAGCACAGCAAAGATCGCATGTTCATTACCAAAACGGAGTGGGCCACCGAATGGGGTGGCGCCAAAGCCAAGCCCACCTCTACTCCTTTCAAACGCCTCCCCTTCTATTGCTGCGCGTACTCTCTCTCTCTCTGTTACATTATTACATCATTTTGTCTAGGCACATATGTCAAATTTTGTTTACGACCCACTTTGAAATTTGGTGCCAATTTCAATTTTTGATGCAGGCTTACGTTTACGCCTTTTGAAGACCCAGTGTGCACGACCGACGGCAGCATTTTTGAGATATTGTGAGTTTCTTTCAGTGTGTGATTCTTAAGCACTTTTAATTTTGTGGGTTTTTGCCTTTTTTTCTATTTTCAGATTTTATGTGACATATATGTTGTTTTTGGATTTTGGGAAATGGGTGCAGGAATATAATTCCCTATATCAGAAAGTATGGGAAGCATCCCGTCACCGGAGCTCCCCTGAAGCAAGAGGATCTCATACCACTAACGTTCCACAAGAATTCTGATGGTTTGTGCTTGTTAACCTTACATTCTATACATTTTTACAATTTATGCATTCATTGGATAGGGTAGATAGTGGTTTATGCCTAATACAAGAACATGTCGAATGAGACTTTCGTTGAGTTTAGTCGAAGTTTCGAATTCAAGTAAAATAGGAAGTACGGTACTAGATTGAGGTTTTTCTTCAATCTTTGTCAACTCTTGTGTTGACAAAGATGGGGTTTTCTTGTAAAGGAAACAAGCCTGGGCTAAAACTTTTTAGGCGTGCAATTCAAGAATGTCCTAAGTTTGTTAAAGAGCACAAATTAAATAAATTCATGTTTGAAATTGTTAGATATATCAAGCCATGAGTCTGTAGGATGAAGAATGTTAATTTAGTTGGAATGCTTTTATATATATATATATATATATATATATTATGGCTTTAGTGGTTTATTGAAAATAATTGTAGAAGATACAAAATGAGAAACTCCTTCCTTGAGGTAAAGTGGTAATTGCTTTCTCAGCTTTAGAGCAAACATGACTATATCAGTTTTGCATAAAGGAAGATGTATAGAAGTCATAAAAGTGAACTGTGAAGTTATCTTATATCTGGTTAGTACTTTGAAGCCGTAAATGTTACCGGTATTCTTTAGGTCAAACCAGTTTTGACTGGACTGGGGAATGGTATGAAATTTTGGAGAGCATACTTGTTTGTTAGTTAAGAGAACCTAGTTCAAACGGAGTTCTGCGAACATTTTCTTAAGCCCATCAAATAAAATTGTTATAGTGGGTATCTCTACTGTTAATTGTTCTTGATTTTGATCTTTTTGGGTGATAACACCAACATAATTCGCCAATATTTTTTTCCTCTTTATAGTCATGTGAGTATGTCAACACAATTTGTTTTTGTTTGGTTCACTAGTTTTATACTCCTGTTTTGGCAAATTATAGTCTTTTGGTTTGGTATATTGTCTTAGATTATTAAAACCTTTTCTTGCTTTTTGTGTAGGAGAATTCCAATGCCCTGTTTTAAACAAAGTTTTCACTGAATTTACTCACATAGTTGCTGTGAAGACAACAGGAAATGTCTTTTGCTATGAGGTTTGTTATCTTGCTATTATTTAGCATCAGTACTCTTAGTTTTCTTTTCTGTATAATGCATAAAATACATATTGCTGTTCTTTATACTTTTTGCTTTTGCTTTGTAGGCAGTTAAAGAACTAAACATCAAGACTAAGAACTGGAAGGAACTCCTCACAGATGAACCATTTACTAGGGAAGACCTGATAACCATTCAGGTAAAGAATAGTTTTCAGATAAATCCTGTTTTGTTGTTCAAAAGCTTGGAAGTTCTTGTTCCTTGTTTCAATATTACTCATATTTTTATGGATGCCCTTTGCAGAATCCCAATGCACTTGACAGCAAGGTTCTTGTGGAATTTGATCATGTTAAAAATAGTTTGAAAATTGACGATGAAGGTGAGCTAGAGGCTCATTACCATTGTGGGCAGCTGTAGTGTTCTCTTCCTTCTAATCTTTTTTTTTTTGTGATTTTTATTTAATTACTTCTCTTTTTCAGAGTTCAAGAAAATGAGTTCAGATCCAACCTATAACATAAATGTAAATGGAGATATCAAGCAGATGCTGAAGGAGCTTGGAACCGAAAAAGGAAGGCAAACTGCACTGCATGGAGGAGGTGGCAGCAAGGCACAAAATGAACGAGCTGCTGCACTTGAAGCCATTTTAGCTGCAAGGTCACGTATTAAAGAGGATCCCAATTCATATTCGAATGGGGAGGTCAAAGCTCAGGCATACAGTATTGTAGATGCTGCTTCTGCTTCGGTACATGGAAGAAGTGCTGCTGCTGCAAAAGCCACATCAAGTGATAAAACTGCTGCGCGAATAGCTATGCACAAGGCTGGTGAGAGGGCACCAGTGAATGCAAAGATGGTTAGTGAATTTTATCTCTAATGTCTTTTACACAATACTAAATGCTAGGAGTTCCAGTATGATAATTAAAATGAATTTAGTGTCTACTTTTTAAGAGATTACTGTTCTTCCGGCATCAATTATTTTTTCTGTTGCCTGTTTTAACATGAGTATTAATTTCAGGTAAAGAGCAAATTCACCACTGGTGCTGCTTCGAGATCCTTCACTTCTACCGCCTTTGATCCTGTCACCGAAAATGAATTTGAATATGTCAAAGTTGAGAAGAATCCAAAAAAGAAAGGATATGTACAGCTACATACAACACACGGTGATTTGAACATTGAGCTACACTGTGATATAACCCCCAGAGCCTGCGAGAACTTCATCACCCTTTGTGAACGTGGCTATTATAATGGAGTAGCTTTTCATAGAAGCATTAGGTATTGTGAAGTGTTCTAGTTCAAGTTCTGTATTTATTTATAAGTGTCCTCTGTTTATCAAAATGACTAAGGTTAAAGATCTATTATTATCTTCTTCTTTTTTGTATAGGAATTTCATGATTCAAGGTGGTGATCCTACTGGTACCGGGAAAGGAGGCGAATCTATATGGGGAAAGCCTTTTAATGATGAATTGAACTCCAAGTTACTTCACTCTGGAAGGGGTATTGTTAGTATGGCTAACAGTGGGCCCCACACTAATGGTTCCCAGTTTTTCATCCTTTACAAATCCGCAAATCATTTGAACTTTAAGCACACGGTTTTTGGTGGAGTTGTTGGTGGCTTGACCACACTGGCAGCAATGGAAAAGGTTCCTGTTGATGACAATGACAGACCTCTGGTAAGTTTATTATTCTATTATTTTTTCAAAACTAGATACCTATTTTTTTGTTTTCATGCTTATTTTCTGGTAATACCCCCTAACTGATTGTAAGCAGTTTATCATGTGTGAATCTCCGTAATAAGAAGCAGAACCTGTCTACTTTATACATGTTTTTTATGTTTAGTACTGTCTTAAATTGTCTTCTCTGTCTCATGTTGGCTAGAGTGTATGTTGTTGGTTATGTATATCATTTTTTCGTTTGTGTTACATGTGCAGGAGGAAATTAAGATAACGGGTGTCACAGTTTTTGTTAATCCTTACACAGAGCCTGATGAAGAGGAAGAAGAGGTCAAAGATGAGAAAGCTGAGGATGAAGATAATGTATGTGATTCCTTAAATTTGTACTGGTGCTTTTCATATTTTGCTCCCATTTTGTACAATAATAATGCTACTTATATTTTGTTACTTTCAGGAGAAGGTTGGGGCTTGGTATAGCAACCCTGGTACAGGAACAGCAGAATCTGGCCCTATTGGTAGTGGTGGTGTTGGGAAGTACTTGAAAGCAAAGAGTGCTCTACCTGAATCTGCTTCTATTGATGCTGGTCTGACAAAATTTTCCGCACCAAAGAAAAGGAAATTGGGAGTTCCTGCAGGAGAATTTAAAGATTTTTCTGCATGGTAATGTTTTGGAAAAAAAAAAAAAAAAAAATTCCCATATGCTGTATTGTACCATATGTAGATAGTGTTTTGGAGGAGTGATTAGGCAGCATTGTAACCTATTCTTTTGAGGCATAAAAAGAAAAAAGAAAGAACAGATGGAACGTGCTGAGTTTGTGACTGTTTTACATCATTCATAATGAGATGTTTTCCATGAGAAATTGCTTTGTCAGAGTAAAACAGGAGATTTGTCTAAATAGTTTCACTCTCCCTCTTTCTCTCATCACTCACATGGACCTAGTAACAGGTATTAACATTGTTCTTCTATTGCTGCCTTCCTGTTGTTACCAATAACAAGTTCGAATTTCTCTTTCCTAGAATAAATAAATAAAAGAAAGATTATTCATGATGATACTACTAATACTATTGGCTTGTAAGTCTTAACTTCTGGTATAGAAGCCTAAAAAGAGGCTTCTACACTCTGAGATGCAAATGCAAAATCAATATGGGATGTGTGAGAGCATTTAAATACTGGTGACCCAACGTTTAAATGCCCTCTCACATCCTGCATTTCCCCTTACGTTAGAGAAATAAACCTTTTTTATTTTTTTGGCCATTGATTAGAGAAATAAACCTTAACCTAAAAGAAAATAGCTCAACTAATAAATTTTAGGGTATTAAAATATTGTTGAGAAGGGTGGTCTAATAAGCACATGCATGCTGCTTGTCCACTAATGAGTGATGACAGTGGGCAGAAGCAGGGGCGTACGCAGAACATATCTCTGAATCACTACATGGAAGTTCAAAGAATATCTCCTTTTCAGAAATTCCAAATCCAGAAATTGATGACAAAGTTGCAGTTCATGATATTTTATTTTCATTCAGAGATACCAAAACTTACACACGACTTGAATTCAAATGATTTATCATATGTGGAAGTATAAATCACGTTTGTTATTATTTTTATTTTTAGAATAGATCATATTTGTTAATACTAAAGTTAGAACATCTTACCAAACATCAATTGACAATAAAAATAGAATCTGTGAAATACGTGTAGTCAAATTAGTTGATATGCGGATAATGTGGAGCACCTGTTGTCAAATTTAGCTCCATACAGCATGACCGATACCGAATTGGAACAACCAACCCAACATTAATCGACATTAATCGACATTAATTGATACATTAATCGACATTAATAGTCTAGTATGTGAAAGCTGGTCCAAGACACTCTTGGTTACCAAAAAAATTTATTAGAAATTTTATATATTAAAATGCATTAACTATATAATTACAGCTGATATGAAATTTTGTAACAACAACAGTTAAATAACATGATATAGTTCACGATGTAGACGGTAGAGCTCTAATTAATCACATAGTTAAATTAGTTCCACACGTCATTTCCTAACAATAATCGAATAATTTGGTTAACAACTCTTAAATAACCCCACAAGTAGGGCCTCCCAATATCATCAACAAAGGAAAAAACAAGAATTCTCACTTATTAAATAACTAATTCCTAAGAAGGATTAAGAATAAACTAGGCAAGGACAGGGTCATGACCACAACTTTGTAGCTAGCTAGTTTCCCAGTGGTTTTCTGGCCACTTAAGAAATCATCACCTTAATTACTATGATAATTAAGGAGATAAACTCATGATAAGCATGATTTGATGATAAGTGTATGTTGGTCTAAGTACTCAAACTTAATTATTGGTTTTAATCTTATTTAATCTAGCTGCCTTTTTAAACTAGAAAAGATAATGGTGTTTTCTATTAATTCATGACTAAACTAAAACCCACCACACTAAGAACATAACAAGTTGCCATCGCCATCCTAAACCAAAACATATTTTGTATTATTATTGAGGCAGTGACATTTCATCGATCTGTATAATTCATGTTAAAAAAATCTGAAACCAAACAATGAGGTATCAAAAAACCAAAACATCCCTTAATTTTAGCCTTCAATGTTTGTCTTCTTCATACCCTTCTCTCCCCTATATTTTTTCTTTCTTTTTTTATCCTCTTGTTAAGCTTAATAATAAAAAATAACAAGTAGAGAAAATTATAAATTTGATCCACTTATTTTATACATAGTTCAATTTTAGTCCACGATCTTTTTAAAATTCAATTTTGGTCCACTTTTTTTTTTAAGTTATGGTTTTAAATCATTTTGGTTGTGTTTTCTTCAATTATAATTGAAGTATAAGTTATATTTCGTCATTTCTTAGTCATAGGAACCAATTTGAAATATTAGAATCAAAGAGAATTGAAGTTTGGTGAAGTTTGAAAAATCTGTAAATTTTCTAGAAAAAATTGATACTTTCGGGTACCCTTATTTGAGGTCAATTATCTTGAGTTTTTGAATTCCGATTTAAATGATCTTTATATGGTTATAAAGATGAGATACATAGCTTTAAAACAAGTATATGTTTGCTGAATTAGTTGAGATTTGATAGGAAAAAAGACGAGACAAATTTGAGAAAATAAATCTAGACCTTTATTGAACAAGTGAAACAATTAGTGGTCCAAAACAGAACTTAAAAAAGATCGTAGACTAAAATTGAACTAAGTAGAAAATAAGTGGATCCAATCTGTAATTTTCTCTAACAAGTATTTTAACAGTTGCTTGAAATTTTGATCATCCAAATGCATGCATTAATTGTTTCTCACTTACCTCTTAATTTGAATTCCTTAGGTAAGCATTTATGCATAATGTGGTGAGGCTGTTAATATAATATATGCATGTATTATATTAAAACTTATCTGAGAAGAGATTCACACTTAATAAGACGTACATTTTCAAATTAACAAATGAAAATAAATACTACTAAACTAATATCTAGTTACTAAACTTACTACCGGTTAATAAAACTTAAAATACATAAAAGCTAAAAGACGTACTACTGTTAAAAAGTTTTTTTTTTTGTAGTTTATTTGAGCGAAGAAATTTAGTGAAGGGTTCTTTTAATACATTTCAAGGACTATTATTAAACTTTTGAGATGCCAAATAGTTTTTGTTAGAAAATAAAAAAGAAATAACTTTCATTTTTTACTTAGTATATAAATTCTGAAAACCCGTATATATGAATCTGCATTTTGATCACATCATACTAAAAAATAAAGTGTTGAGCTTTATGTCATGAGAAATATATATTATACTTTCTGGGTTTTATAAACTAGTAATTAATTTTGTGGATGTTTCAAGTGAATTATTTTAATATAGAATTATTAATTGTTAATATTTTTACTAAATGGTTTTGCCAGTGGGGTTGGAAACGCCTCTTCTGATCTGAGGGAATATTTCTTCAGTTAATTCTTGGGAATTGAGTGACTTTCCCAAGGCAAATCCTTGAATGTTGGCCATACTCGGTCGGATGGGGAAGATGCCAAGATGCCCTCTTTGTTATGTAATTTATAAGTGATATATCATATATATATGGCTCCCAAGAAAACTTCCTTAAACCCACTTCTCAACAACAAGGGGACAAAGAGTCCAAGCATGGAATTTTCCTAATTATTCAACGAAGAAAACCAAAAACAAGAAGAATCCACCATCCAAATTCCTCTACACCAACTTTTACCAAACTCACCTAATTGACAATTGACAATTGAGAACTAATTGAGAACATTAAAGGAAAGCCACCGCTATATAAATTATTTTTCTGGTCTTTAATTAATATATAAGCTAGCAAGGCTAGCTAGGCTATCCTGGGCAAGGAGACAGATTTTCTCTCTAGAAGGAATTGTATGCTTGAGCTTGAAGACAACAAGGTTAGGACAATGAAAATCCAAGGTGGAGCGAGTATATATAAAGAAGTAGATATTGGCTAGCTAGGCAAATTAAAAAGTTAGTGATCAAGTGGGTTCTTAGATTTTGGGACTATATACCTTACTTACCACATGGGAGAAGAACTATACGGTTGGACTATCTAGAGCATGCAATTAGGCATTGCCTAGCTAGCAGGCTAGCTATCCTGGTGGTGAGATTAGAGCTTGAGTGTGACAGTGTGCATGTGTTTATAAACTATGAAAAATGTGAGTGACCCATAAAATTAAGAACAGAGAATAAGTGGGAATTGGGAAAAGAGTTCAAAGCATGCCCTGGATTTTGGTGAAGGGTACACTATTTTGGTATAATCTATCCACTATTTGATTAATATATGTATTAATGAATGGATGGAATGATGATATTGGTGTATGGGGTTTAAAATAGTAATGCATGCAACAGCTAAGAAAGGAAAAAGTGGTGGGAATTTTGGCAGGGTTTGAAGGGAAGCTAGGCAAAGGCTTAGGAGGCAATTAAGAAATGCGAGAATGAGTGTGAGTGAGTGAGTAAGTGGAAATGATGGTGGCTTTGATGATGATGATGATGCACGCCGGCAGCTTTACTCATCTCTCTCTCTCTCTCTCTCTCTCTCTCTCTCTCTCTCTCTCTCTCTCTCTCTCTCGACCCCCAAAACCAAATTGGCACGCCTGCTCCCACTCAAAGAAATTCCAACTCTCTCTCTCTCAGAGATGTGAGAGTAAAAAGAATGAAAAGCTAATCCACTAGCCATTTGGTGATCAAGACCCTGTTAACTTTTTCTCAGACCTTTGTCCTCTTTTTGTCAGAGGGAATTCTATTTCTAAATGTACACACCATGCACACCAGCCAGTCTATTTCCACATTCTAAGTTCTAACAGATCAGAAACATATTATTACTTTGCCCAGTGTTTGGTCCATAGTATGTATATGTTAAAAGAATACTAATTACCCTTTAAAGACTAAGCTACTATATATATATAAGGCTAGAAAAGAAAACCATGCCCCACTCATGATCCCATTCCTCATCGATTCGACCAAAAGAAAAGCAAATGTTACCCACTTAGATTCCCAACCTCTCCATCATGCACTCCCATATATAATTCATTCAACCTTTTGAGTTTCATATGCATTTTCCACATAATCTAGAGTTCAAATTTTTCTTCAGTTTAAGTTATAATAAGTTCAACTATCAATCTATGCCCTCTAGTTTACACTAAATTTTTTACAATTATTTAACATGCTATATATATTAGCATACTGCATACAGTTAATTATTACCGCAAGTTTATGAAAAATTGAAAATTCTATGGTATATATATATATATATGTATAGAAATATATTTTTAAAATTAAATGTTGATAGATTCACTTTTTTTATGCTAGTTAGAGTATTAATTTATGAATCATTAAATCTCTTTGTATGTCATATATTATTTGTACCGACATACCATAACCAAACTAAATAACTGAGATGTTATTGTCAAAAATTATTAACCACTGTGTCACATATTTTAACATAAATCCTCCAAATTGATAAATTGATAGAGAAACTTACCATATAATAATTATTTTATACTCTGTCCTGCATGGTATATTAGTTTAGTTTCATTCTTCTTACTTATCCAACACAACCTCCTCTTAGCCTCTTACCCTAGTCTTAACTATGTTTTTGAAATTAACCCAGCTACTAAAATCCAACTTCAAGTCAAAGGCACATATCCTCCCCTAGCTTGGAATCATTTTCTATCCCAATCTCTCACAGTTAAAAACACAGAGACCCATCTATCAATCTATCAGCTGTCCAAACACTAACCAAGCAACACACACAGTCTCGATTACACTCTCTCTCTCTCTCTATCTCTCTCTCTCTCTCTCTCAAAGTTTATTGATGTGGGTCGTCAGCTGTAGTAGGTTGTTAAATGGATACCTTGTTTAGGCTTGTCAGTCTCCAATCTGATCAACAACAACAACAACAACAACAACAATCCTCTTTCAACTCCACCACCAGCAGAACCACCACTTCTAGCAGCTCCAGATCCTTCACTCCCCAAAACCACCACTACCCCTACCACCACCACCAAAACGACGACGTAGTCGAAGAAGAATGCGTCAACTTTTTCATGGATGAAGAAGACTTCTCCTCGTCTTCTTCCAAGCACTACTACCATCATCCAAACCACCCAACCCCCCCACCACCTCTCACCACCACCACCACCACTCCTACTCCCGCACCCACCGAATCAGTCTCCTTCTCCCCGGCACGCGACCTCGTCAATTTCGAATTCTCCGGCAACAAGTGGGCCCCAGACCTTCTGTTGGAAACGGCCCGAGCCATCGCCGACAAGAACAGCGCACGTGTCCAGCAGCTGATGTGGATGCTCAACGAGCTCGGCTCCCCGTACGGCGACACCGACCAGAAGCTCGCCTCGTACTTCCTCCAGGCCCTCTTCAGCCGCATGACCGACTCCGGCGACCGCTGCTACCGGACTTTAGTCTCCGCCTCGGAGAAAACATGCTCTTTCGAGTCCACTAGAAAAATGGTGTTGAAGTTTCAGGAGGTCAGCCCCTGGACCACGTTCGGACACGTGGCGTGCAATGGCGCCATCATGGAAGCCTTCGACGGCGAGCCCAAGCTCCACATAGTCGACATCAGCAATACCTACTGCACGCAGTGGCCGACCTTGCTCGAGGCCTTGGCGACTCGAACTGATGAGACGCCGCACCTGCGTCTCACTACGGTCGTGGCCAGCAGAGCCGTCCCCGGCTCTGCTGGCACCACTGCAGTGCAGAAGGTGATGAAAGAAATCGGGACGCGAATGGAGAAGTTCGCGCGATTAATGGGCGTGCCGTTCAAATTCAATGCTGTCCACCATTCCGGCGACCTCTCCGAGCTCAATTTAGCCGACTTAGATATCAGAGACGACGAGGCGTTGGCTATCAACTGTGTCGGCTCGCTACACTCCGTCGTAGCGAACCGTCGCGATTATCTGATGTCTGGTTTCCGGAGTCTCAGGCCGAAGATCATCACTGTCGTTGAAGAAGAGGCTGACCTTGATGTCGGGGTTGACGGGCTTGACTTCGTTCAAGGGTTTCAGGAATGCTTGAGATGGTTTAGGGTTTACTTCGAGGCTCTGGACGAGAGTTTTGCGAGGACCAGCAACGAGCGATTGATGCTCGAGCGCGCGGCCGGCCGCGCCATAGTCGACTTGGTGGCGTGTTCGCCTCCTGAGTCCGTCGAGCGGCGGGAGACGGCCGCGCGCTGGTCCCGGCGCATGCATGGGTCCGGGTTCGGCCCTTTTACGTTCAGCGATGAGGTGTGCGATGACGTACGCGCCTTGTTAAGGCGGTACAAGGAAGGTTGGGCAATGACACAGTGCGCCGACGCCGACCCCGTCGCCGGAATATTCTTGTCGTGGAAGGAACAGCCGGTGGTTTGGGCCAGTGCTTGGAGGCCTTGACAATAATAATATTATTATTATTCTCACACATGCTTCCGAGTCATTCGCACGTGTGATAGGTTTTTTTTGGCACGTGCGTGGAATGGAGTTTGTGTTGTTGCGCGCTTGTGATTTGTGTTCATTTGAAACAGGAGGGGGGAAGGTAGAGTTCGGATCACTAAGGAATATTGCTTGGTTTCAATAGAATTAAGTAAATTAATTTTAATTTTCATCACCCTTTGTTAGTAATGATTTGTGATTTTTTCCTGATTTTATGGAAAATTAAATAGCTTATGGTTTTAAATTTTTTATCATCATTATGGGGAAAATCTCAATTTTTGTTTATTTTAAGCCATTTTATAATTAACGTACTCTCGTAAATTTTTACTCAAATAACATAAGATTTATCATACGCCATATTTATGTAAGCAACAAAAAAAAGAAGCCAGTATAGTCCAACGTACTTTGACTAGAAATAGCCAGCATGTTTTATGCTTAAACTACAATTAGTCAATTAAGACAAAAGGTATACAAAATTAAGCACCGCATGTTTTCTTAACCGTATTTTGGATGGGTTCAATTTTTCTTTGGTTGACGTGTGGGTCCAAAATTAATTGAAATATATTGGGCGGTTTGGTATTTGGTGATGTTGAGGATGATATCAGCTAATAAAAGTATTAATTAAGAGCTAAAAATGGCATTAACTATATAGTAATTGAAGCGTGTTTAATTAATTTAATGGGTTTAAACGTACTATATATATATATATACTATAAAAAGTCGTTATCTATTTTGGTGGCATAGAATCTTAGGACGGCCACAGAGTTGGTTGTGTTTAGGGAATCTGATAAAAAGTGTTTGGTCAATAGTGGCATATAAGGGTTTTAGTGGCCAGCATGCTGTCTTTGATACTTTGAGACTTTGATATGGTCCTCCTCTTCAATTTGCTTCTTTCTTAATCTTATTTTTCTCTCTTCCTTTTAAAAAGGTTCATTAACAAACACTTTGATTTTGTCACTTTTGTAGTTTTGTCTGTGTGCCCCTACCACACCAAGCCTGCCACCAGCTCCATCACACTACTTTTTTTTTGGTGGTGGTGGTGATGGCATTGATGTGTATATATTAAGGTTAATAAGAGATGGTACTTTTGGCCCACGGCTTAAAGATATATGCGAAAATTATTAAAGAAACAAAGAAATTAAAGTGGGAACTTCTTTTCAGAGTGTTGCGATCTTAATCCTTTTGACGAGACTTGCCCCCCTCCACGTTGACATCTATCTCCACTTTCCCTCCACTCTCTCTCGATATCTCTCTTCCAAAATATGAATTTATTTAAAGAGGGTATTGTTGTTTTCTCATTCATATATAATATTGTCAATTTGCACACATTTAAATAAAAATCTATAATTAATAGTTTAGATTAATAGACAATCTATCGTTTTGAAAAAAAATAAATTTTTTTTTTTAGTGACAAAGACATTTGAATTTATGAATTCTTCAATATTACAAAAAGAAATATTATTAGATTACAAGCTAGTTGATTATTTAAAAATGTAATACTTTATTTGTCTTATCCTGAAAAAAAAAAATTAGGGTTAAATACAAAAATAGTTTACGAACTTTACAGTGAATCTCAATTTGGTTCACTAACTATAAAAAATGTCAATTTGGTCCACAAACTTTTCAATTTGTACTAAAGCAGTACAAACGCTAACTTTCATCCGAAAATTAACAGAATTGGTCACATGAAATGTGATGAACGGACTGAAATGTCTCTGAAAATGTGGTCACTTCTTGTGCACATGATTACTTTTTGTTAAATTTTTCGATAGAATTTAACGTTTGTACTGCTTTTGTACAACTTGAAAAGTTCGTGGATCAAATATATTGACACTTTTTATAGTTAGTGGACTAAATTAAGATTCATTGTAAAATTTGAGGACCATTTTTGTATTTAACCCAAAAAATTATATTTTCGTTGTTTTCACTTGACTTTTAATTTAATCATTGTATAATAAATTTAAAAGTTACACCTTTACTTTATCAATTCACTCTAATTTTAAATCAAACGTAAGCGTTGTTTAAATGTGCGCTCATTGCAAATTTGCAAGTATTTTTTATGCTAGACCAAAATATATGTCTTGACACTTAAAATAGAATTGGCTTGTGCTTGTTTTTTAGACTTTTAATTCATAATATATATATATATGTAAAAGTGTACAACTCATATAAAAAGTTGAACAAAAAAACAAGACAAGTACTGTGGAATCCATTTCCATCATGCATGATCATTCAAATATGTCTTTTGGTCTTTTACCTGTTTATAAAGAGAGCTGCTTGGCGTGGTTGCTGGCCCATAGTATACCCCTCTTTTTAGCGCTTCAGCTATATATATGCATTTGCATGGTTTCAATTTCTTCCCTTTTATCACTTTGCCAATATTGGCCAGCTGTTGGCTTTTTTCAACTTTAAACGGGGACCAGACCCGCTTTAACTTGCAACATATGTATATGTTGACCAGAAACAGGTCATCTGGGCAAGCTAGCTCTCTTACTCAAGTCTGCCCTAAAAGCAAAAACGTTTGATGCAAACTATAGCCTATAGGTTACGAATTCGATCAGTACCATATGCATTTAATTATCTAGGCTAGCTGCCAGCTGCCATCTGCAGGACCTTGTTATTAATTAAGGATTGTACTAATGCTTTTGAATGAATAGATTATCCCCAGTGAAGTTAGAGTACGTTTTAATTCAATTGGAAAGAAAAAGTTGGTTGGTTAAATAAACATTTAAAACATAAACACAATATTAACACATAATTCATTCCCCATACGTAAATAAAGTCTTGTAATAAACATTCACAACCTAAAGAAATGAGGTATTAAAAAGAGAAAAAAAAAAAAAAAAAGAGAAAATAATGAATACCATTATAGGGACCCATGATGAATCAGAAGGAAATGAATGAATATATGCAACCCCCCTGAGAAAGAGTTTGATTTATTGGAGGCCCGTAGTTGAGGGGATGTCCTATTCTGGGCTACACTATGATTAGGCCCGAATAATGGTGGTGCCTTAGCCTTAGGTCCCATGCAGGAGTAGCTCATCTCTGAGACTTTGACTCATTGACCATGCCTGACCAATTAAGATTCAAAAGTAAAGACTCAAGAGGAAGCAACCTTGACCTCACCCTGCTGCCCACCCTCTTCCCCGTGCAAAGCCTCTATAATTGGCCCAAAAACAGACACTTTTTTTTTTGGTGGAAAATTAAATGAGCCTATATATTAACCTATGTAACATTTCTATTTACAGTATGTAGATTGGTTTTATTTCTACATATGGCATTATTTTTAGCTATAATCTAACCAATATAGATGGATTTTGTACAAATTTTTCTAAATGTAGCTGTAGCATAGCATATAGCTATGCCAATGTACATACTCTCATAATATCTGATTTTTTAAAAATTAATTTTCTATTGATTTTTTTTTTGTTTGTTTTTTTAACATAGCTAACCACTCATGTGAGTCTTAATCAAGTCCTAAATCCTAACATTTTTCGGGATGGGGACCAAATTTGGCTACACATTTTACCACAAATTATGGTCCAAATCAAAGTTGGTAATGGTATAGCATTCTAATTATTTTATCTTGTTCTTCATTTTGTAGTCACCCCTCTCATGTCTCATGAGTACTGCTATTTATATTATCTTAACTTATTTTTATTATCTTTCTAATAGAAATAAGACATACAAGTGAGTCTCACCTTTATTTCAAGATAATATAAGACATGATTAATTAGAATTGTTGAGAGTAATATGGAGCAATGTCCCACATCGGAAAATTAGAGCTTAACATATGTGCTTATGGTATAGAATTAGAGCATCCAACCCAAAACCAATTGGCAATGGGTGGAGAGACTCAAGACTTATAAGCACATATGTTAAGCTCTAATTTTCCGATGTGGGACATTGCCCCACATTACTCTCAACAAGAATAGCACAAATAGTTTTATTTCCCACCTCATCCATGTTAAATGTCAATCTTTCATCCCCAAGGTGGAGCTATTATTGGGCTTGATTGGGTGGGCTACTAGCCCAACTGAGCCCAACAAATGAAAAATTCTGCATGCGATATATTCGGCCCATCAGCTCCTAGCCCATTCCCAACGGCCAACTTCCTCCTCCTGCGCGCTTCTTTTCTCTCCTTGTAATTTTCTTCGCCATCTTCTTCTTCTGATCTTCTTCTGCTTCTTATTCCTCTAAACTTTTTCGGAACCCTCGTTTTGTCCATTCCTTTTCTTTTTCTCATTCTCTTCCCAGTTCCCCACTCTCGCGAAAGCCACCATACCCACTCACTCCCAGCCCTCTTTGTCCTCCATTTTTGTTCTTCGCTCGGTTCCCTTCCCCCAGGTATTTCTGATTTAGGTTTTAATGTCCAATTTCGAATTTGGGGCTTAATTCTGATTTGATTATGAGTTGAGAATTGAGTATTTGAGTCCGGTGAGTTTGCTCACTTGCTTCTGCTAGAAACCTGGTCCTTGTTGGGTTTAATTTCCTTGTTGAATTTAGGAATCGCAGTTGAGAATTTAGGGTTTTAATTTCCGGTTTCCTGCTGGTTTAATTAGGATTTTAACTATGCTGGCATGCTGTGTTCTTTAATCAAATCAGTCTTGAGGGACTTGCTGGTGATTGGGGTTAATTGTTGCTGAGTAGAGCTTGCTTTTAGGGTGCATTTGGTTGGTTAGTTAGAGTTTCAACCATGTTGGCACGCTGTGTTCCTTAATTAAATTAATCTTGCTGGGTTTGCTGGTTTATTAGTATTAAATTGTTGCTGAGTTGGCTACTATGCACACATCACTCGCACAATGCAAGATTCAAGAAACCTATGCTTTATAATTATATCTTCTTTCTTAAAAACCATTTTAAGTATAAAATTCCTCGTGTGCAAACCATGTTGTAGTAGTAACATTTTCTCTGGTACATAAAACACTGATAGATGGCAATGATGCATGCAAACACATTGTTTGGTAATATCACTTGTGGGAAATTGCTTTCATTGCAAGATAGACAACAATAATGCTTGCAGTGCAAAGTTTTGGCTGGAAGATTTTGGTTTCTTTACGCTATAGACTTTTAGTTGTTGCCTGCTGTGCAGCCATGCATGATTTTGGTATCAACTTATAGGCATCATGGTGTCAAATTGACCTTGTATCGTTGTGTCTCAAGTCCAAAAATTGTGGATAGGTCAATTCTCATTTCTCTGAAATCATTCACATATTTAATTTTTCTTTCTTTTATCAACGGCAAAATTTTCTATATTCTCCCACACATAAATTAATAAAATAGAAGTTTAATGTTTTCTTTTATTCTTTGCTTTTTGTTTTTCTCTTTCGTCGACAATTGGTACATTCTCTTATTAACTAACTATTAGATAAAGATCTTTTATGTTATTTATTATTTAATTATACTTTTTTTAATTACAAGCACACAGTCACCATAAGATGAACACGACTAATCAATTGGCATATCATACATCCAATTTATATTATACAGAATTGCAATACTAATAACAGCGTCCGGGGTGTCATACAAACTACAAGGGTCCTTAATATCTGATGGACCCCTGTACATTGGGGTCTATCTTTGTGGAGTTGGACTTTTTAAATATCATGATATGGACGCATGCTCTATCTATTCCACCCTCAGTCCCTCACTCTCTACGCGTCTAAACTGCGTAGACTGTTCTATCCCCCTTCCTATTATGTTTGTAATTCAATTGAGTTTTCCATATGCTTTTGAAAATTTCTGAATATTGGAATTTTGATTTCCAATTTGATTAGGCACCAGTCGTCGGAAGCTTACGCCGCTTGAACCTGAAAGAATGGTTAGTTCTTTTTTTTTTTTTTTTTGTATGTATTGCTGATTTTTACTGGTTTTTCAGTCACTAAATCCTTTTTAGTAGTTTAATGATTGAATGATTTGTGGATCTGGCCTTTCATCATGTACTGTAACTAATTTTAGAGCAAGCTACACACTTGTGACATTTTCCTGGGGTAATTGCAGGCAACTCTTGCTGATTCATTTCTTGCAGACCTTGATGAACTATCTGACAATGAAGCCGATGTTCTTGTGAGTGAATGCTACAATGCTACCTTTCCTTCTTTGAGAAAATCATTACGCCCATCATTTATAAGCTAGTCAGTGTACATATCTATTTTGATCTTTGCCCTATAAGTCGTAACAAAAGGAAAAAATCTTTTTAGGTTGAAGAGGATGGTGATGCTGAAAACATGGAAGAAGATATTGATGGGGAATTGGCGGACTTAGAAACGCTGAATTACGATGATCTGGATAGTGTTTCAAAATTGCAGAAAACACAAAGATATGCTGATATAATGCAGGTTTGTTAAAGAAATGAATGTACTTTTTTTTTCATTGCACACTTCTTAGTATTGAAACCTTAATATATTCTTGGTGCACAAACTCTATTCTTTTACTGTTTTACTTTATCTTTAGCTTCTTAATTCTTATCCTTTTCTTTGATGCATTAGCATTTAGGATGAGTGTCTGTTGCATTTAACTTCTTTTTTTGTAGGGTAATTCTGTGGACTGTTTCTAAAAATTTTCTACAAGTTGACGACACGTGCATTTCACATATTTCTTGTCTTTAGGATTCTGCATTGCATTTCTTTTAGGTGTTTTAAATGTATGTACAATGTAGGACCCATTTTATAACATTTTAATTAAAGTGAGAAAGAGGAGAGAAATGAGAGTTACAGAAGAAAGATGAGAGAGGTGAGGAAGAAAAGAGTGATAATAGATAAAATTAAAACTAAAATCCATTTAGACTGTTTTTTAGTTTTTATTTTAAAAGTTACTATATGTGTTCTTCCTCCTTTCTCTTTCACATCTATCATCACTTTCTCATCTTTGTCTCCCCTCTCTTTAATTTAAAAATAAAAAATAAAAAATGTCCCACCAAACGGACCAATAATGTGTAGTTTTCCATCCAGTACTCTTCTATGCTCCCCCTGGAATATGCTTATCGACATGTATGTAATGGGACTATGGTGTCTAAATTGTAGAAAGTGGAAGATGCACTTGAGAAGGGTTCTGATATGTCAGATCATGGAATAGTTTTGGAAGACGATCCAGAATACCAGCTGATTGTGGACTGTAATGCTTTGTCAGTTGACATTGAGAATGAAATTGTAATCATACACAATTTTATTCGTGACAAGTACCGCCTGAAATTTCCAGAGCTTGAGTCGCTTGTGCATCATCCAATTGATTATGCTCGAGTTGTTAAGAAAATTGGAAATGAAATGGATGTAACCCTTGTTGATCTGGAGGGGCTTTTACCTTCAGCAATTATTATGGTTGTATCAGTTACAGCATCAACTACGAGTGGCAAGCCACTTCCAGAGGAAGTTCTTATGAAAACAATTGAAGCATGTGATCGAGCCCTTGTTCTTGATTCAGCAAAGAAAAAGGTTCTTGATTTTGTTGAAAGTAGAATGGGGTTTATTGCACCAAATCTTTCTGCTATTGTTGGGAGTGCTGTTGCGGCAAAACTTATGGGGACAGCTGGTGGTCTTGTAGCCTTAGCTAAGATGCCTGCTTGTAATGTTCAGCTTCTTGGTGCTAAGAAAAAAAACCTTGCTGGGTTTTCTACTGCCACATCACATTTTCGTGTTGGTTATGTTGAGCAGACTGAAATATTTCAAACTACACCCCCTTCTTTGAGGATGCGTGCTTGTCGGCTCTTGGCTGCAAAATCAACACTTGCAGCACGGGTGGACTCCACAAGAGGGGATCCATCTGGCAAGACTGGAAGGGCATTACGGGAGGAGATCTGTAAGAAAATTGAGAAATGGCAGGAGCCTCCTCCTGCAAAGCAACCTAAACCACTTCCAGTTCCTGATTCTGAACCTAAAAAAAAGAGAGGCGGTCGTCGGCTAAGGAAGATGAAGGAAAGGTTAGTGCATTATTTCTATAGTTTTATACTTTGTTTTAGTAATTGCTGATTCATATACTAATATTTACCTTTACAGATATGCGATAACAGACATGAGGAAGCTGGCAAATAGGATGCAATTTGGTATACCTGAAGAGAGTTCTTTAGGTAATTTTCTGTCTTGATCTGTTAGTCAATTTAAATTGTAGATTTGCTTATGTTGCATTTGTCTTTTATACATCTGTGGAAGTCACTATGCCCTAGTTGAGCAATAGTTGTTTTTATTTTGCTGATTAAGCAGGAGGAGAATTTGGACATGCATAATTCAACATGCATGTTTATAGTATGCTAGAGTGCACCTTATCTGTATTTTTCATTTTTTAACACACAAGAAAAAAAAAAAAATGAAGTTACAATTTCACTGCAGATTGTGAAATTCTACGGAAATGGGACTTTTTTCTTGTAAGTTTTGGTCTTTAAAGTTATACAAATGTAACCAGGCCAAAAAAAAGTTATTCAAATGTAAGCAGGACCATCTCACTAGTTGGTAAAAAAAAAAAAAAAAGGGACCCTCTCACCTGCAGTTACATTTACATTCGCACGTTTCCTACAATATGGAGATGTCAATTGTCCATTGTGAGGGGACCCACGTGGGCCCCATTTACATGAATGGTTGAGATCTGTGCAATTGCATGGAATCTTTTACTATTGTAAATTAAGAATCTATATCTTATACCTCTTTTTGTTGTTTTTCCTTGATAATAGGGGATGGGCTGGGTGAAGGTTATGGAATGCTTGGTCAGGCTGGGAGTGGCAAGCTGCGCGTGTCTATGGGTCAGAGCAAACTTGCTGCAAAAGTTGCAAAGAAGTAAGCCTTTCCTTGCTGCTTTTAATTATTTTCATGTCCAAGTAAACAATCGTCAAAGTTGATGTGGATTGTCATTTATGTTTAGTTGTGCTGATTTATTGGTCAAAGTAAGAGATAAGCCTTCACTTTCTGATATTAGCTGCATACTCTCTTCAGGTTCAAGGAAAAGCAATATGGAAGCAGTGGTGCTACATCTGGACTGACTTCAAGTTTAGCTTTTACACCTGTGCAGGTTGACTGCACTTTTTACCTTGCACATGAATTATCTCTGTTTTTCATAATTGCATTGGTTTCCAAGCTAGTGAGATAGAAAAAACTTGGGAAATTCTTTCTCAATAACAATTGCCATTTTCCTACCAGGGGATTGAGCTCACAAATCCACAGGCTCATGCCCACCAGCTTGGCGGTGGAACTCAAAGCACCTACTTCTCTGAAACGGGAACGTTTTCGAAAATCAAGAGGATCTAATACTGGAGAAATTTTCTTATATCGGTCAGCTTGTGTTAGCTATGAGTAAGTACCATGAGTGACCTTAGTCTGCTTGTTTGTAAATTATGTTACTGGATGAAGTCATTGTATTACCTCATGCTTGTGATTTAGTAGTTACACACTCAGTGAATGGTACCAAGACTGCAGAATGCGGCTACAGATACCAAAGTTTTTTCAGAAGATGCGCTACTTGATATATGTTTTTGGAAAAAGCTAAACTGATAACTTTCGTAGTATTTTCTTGGCCTTGGCTTCCTTTAGGTCTTCCACTATGGTAAAGCCATTTTTTGTGACCCAAAACCCATTTTGGGTCACAAATAGTGCTGTGACCCAATTCTCACATTTATAGTGCTGTGACCCATTTTGGGTCACAGTGTTTTATACATATTTAAAATATGCCTAATATTGATTAAGTGATATTTAATTGATAATTTTAAATTTAAAGTATAATAAAAATGATTCTAGTGATCTTATTTTAATGAGATCTTTAAAATAAGGTCAATATTGAATATATTTAAAATAAGAAAATTTCATAAATTAGACAACATAAGCCTTACAACATCGGGACTTCAACAACCACAAACAAGAAAAACAACACGATGATTTAAAGGAAAAACAAGTACAACATGATCACTAAAAGGAAAAACAAGAACAATACGATGATTTAAAGAAAAAACAACAACAACAACTGCATTCGACATGATAGAAAATGAATCGAACTTCTTATTCGGAGTCCGATGATGAAGAATTGACACCCCCGTAATTATACCAATCTGTGATCTTCTGTTCGGTTTCACACTCATCACATGGTTGAATCGGAGGGTTCTTCCCGCATGTGCATGGCACGGGTGGTTTGGGCTCTGGCAGGTGGTTCAACCATTGGTGGCGAAGATTTGGGTGGTTGGCTAGATCCTTGAGCTCCAATCTCTTGCAAAATGCACACAAAGGGACCAAAATATCATCCGAACACTTGCAGCACCTCCAGTCTGGTTCTTTTGCACGCTCCATCATTAAACAATAATCGCACAATGGTGCAGCACAGTTAGGGAGGCACTTACAGAAGCTTTGATCGCACTGTTGTTTGGAGATCTCACCGGTGCCTTGCTTGGAGATCTCACCAACGCCTTGCTTGGAGCTCTCACCGACACTTTGCTTGGAAGAGGAAGCCATTTCTAAATGATAGTTATGTGGATGTGTTGGCCTTATAGTTAAACCTTGGTATTTATAGGGAAAAAATGTGCATAACTTGCCCATTGGATTCCCTGATGGATAATTTAATACTCGAATCTCACATGTGAAGCAACAGTGTTATGCATGTGATGGAGTGTGGAGTCAGTGTATAGTCTTGTCATTGGTTCAGTGAATTATTTTGCTATATGTGATGGTTGTGTCATCTCATGTCAGGTAAGAGAAATCAATGCCTTTATTTCATTTCACAAACTGCAACTGACAAACACAAACACACTTAAACGGCAAATACAAAGACAAATAACAAACTTCAGGATCAACTGCGAAGATTAACCTAACAAATCATAATGAGAACAATATTGACGAACCATGATCCAGGTCGTCAATATGTTGGGGCAAGTGGTGGGTTCCCCTCTCGGATCCAGATGTGCTCAATCAAATTAGTTTTTAGGGATTCGTTGACATTTCGGTCCCTAAGCAAATTCCGACGAACATTCATCTCAGGTAATGATGATGGAGCGGCACCGGTCGGACATGATTCTACACCTTCGTATTCAGCTTCTGCCCTTCTAGTGCTCGCTTCTGGGTCTATTGGGTCATCCCTACCGTCATCCTCAGGGCGCTCATCCTCCACGATCATATTGTGCAATATTATGCACGCCTTCATGATATACCCAAGCTCAATCGGACGCCAATAACGAGCAGGTCGTTTTATAATCTGCCACCGGGCTTTTAAAATTCCGAACGCCCTCTCCACATCCTTCCTGTATCCCTCATGTCGAGCGGCAAACAACTTATGGTGGGGAAGAACGGGACTGTGCAATGTAGTGATAAGAGTTGACCATTGAGGGTAGATCCCATCTGCAAGAAAGTATGGAATGGTGTAGTCTACCCCATTCACAGTAAATTTCACCCTGTGGTTTCGGCCGGAAATCATATCATCAAAGAGATGAGAACAGTCCAGCACATTGATATCATTATTCGACCCAGGTATACCAAAATTTGCATGCCATATCCACGTGTCGTACCCAGCAACGGCTTCAAGGATAACTGTTGGGACACGATAATGCCCACGGTACACAGCTTGCTCGGCCATTGGGCAATTTTGCCATACCCAATGCATGCAATCCAAGCTACCAATCATACCTGGAAATCCTCTACGGCTCCCCTTTCGCAAAAGTTTCCTCAAATCGGTCGGGGTAGGCCTCCGGAGATACTCTGGTCCGAAGACGTCAGTGATGGCTCTCACGAACTTCAAGAATGACTGTCGTATGGTGGTTTGGCTAATGGTCATTGACTCTGAGACCAAATCATATGGAATGCCATATGCCATCACCCGCAGTGCTGCAGTCACCTTTTGGTGAGGTGTGCAACCCACTCTACCGACGGCATCAACTGTTGGCCGGAAATACTCATCCTGGAGGCAAACCGCTTCGAGAATTCTATTGAATAGCGGTTGGTGCATGCGGTATCGCCTGCGGAAAGTCACGGTGTCCTCGATTGGCGAGGGGATGAAGTAGTTGTCCATGAGACGTTCGTGGGCGGCTTCTCGATTCCGGTGTGTGTACCGGCGATTTGAAGAAGTACCGCCATGCCTTGGTGTACCGGCGACGACGGTATGACCCATTGACACAATCAACTTACCCACCATCTCCCTTCCATCCTCTTCCCTATCCCATTCAGCATCAGAGTCCGAAGACGAGGAGGAGGATGAATACACATACAAAGTATTCATTTGGGTGTTTATGGAATGAGAAATGATCCTGAAATAAGATTGAGTGTAACATGGTAAATATAGTGGTATTTATACTGAAACCACTTGCATTTGAGATAAGGAATGAATGGTCCACATTCATTTGCTTTATGATGGTGTAGTCATTTCATGCATCAGTCTTATCTACTGTAAAGCATGCATCAGTCTTATCTACTGTAAAGCATGCATCAGTCTGTGGTTAATAAGGGAGAATCCAATGTTGGGTGGAAATGCAAACATGAATTGAATAAATAGCAAACCATGACTTAAAACAAGATTGACGTTCAAATTAAAGGATACAATTAAAGAGCAAACATAATTTAAAACAAGATTAACATTCAAACTAAAAAACACAATTAAAGAGCAAGGTCTAATTCTAATTATTAGGCGGGTACCCCTGGTTTGAGTGAGTGAGGTTGGAAAGATCCGGGTAGTATCCAGATGGAGTGCACTCCGAATGGTGGTTAGCACGCATTTGCCTCCTTGCAATGACTTCAGCCATCTTTTGCTCCCAATACATCCGTTGCCCATCATTCATTTTGGAGAGGTCTTGGCCCATAATATTTTGTTCTTCCCATTCTAGCTGCCTCTCGATCCTCATCCTTTCTCTTGCTTCCTTTGCGGCGTCTCTTTCACTCCTTGCACGCTCTCTGTCAACTCTCGTTTGTATGAAAATCCTTGAATTTTCATTATAATGATCTACTGCCTCAACCATATGAGTTTGGACGGGCTCGGCTGCCTTGGCCCGTTTTGCATGGTTTCTCCCTGGTGGCCTTGGCCGCGAGGAACCTATTGGTTGGAATGGTGGTGGGTTTTCGTCCTCGCCAAGTGGTATGACTGGATCGGTCTCATCGGGATCATCATCGGCGGGAGTGTCGGCATCGTCGGTGGCGGGGGTCTCTGAATCACTAACCCGAACAGGAGCATGAACCGCAGCATACTTTGCACTTTCCTTTATTTTTTCCCAAATGTGCACTCATGGAAACTTGAATCCAGTCTTGTTTCGAAAGCCTTCAAGTGCTTGCGTAAACTACAATAATAAAATTAAAATTAAAATATATAAATTTTCTTGTGGAAATGCAAACATAACTTAAATAAATAGTAAATTTGCTACATTTATAAACAAAACAAAAACCATAATCATACAAATATATAAATATGCTTGATAGATAAACAAAATACAATATAATAATATCATTATATAAATATGCTACATTTATAAACACAACCAAAAATAATCATACAAATATGTAAATATGTTTGATACATATACAAAACAATAAAATAGTAATACCATTATATAAATATGCTTCATTTATAAACAAAACATGTAATAATTATACAAATATATAAATATGCTTGATAATTGGATAAAACGAAAAATAATCTTGCAAATATATAAATGCATAAAAACTTACCACATTGGCATCATTTGCACCGCTTGCACGCATTCGCTCGGCCTCCAATAAGCAAGCATAAAATTTGTTGCAATCACGCGCAATATCTTTGAATCGTGCTTTAACACCGCCAACCTTACGAATTGTTTCACCCCCCATGTTACGCTTGAAAATTTCATAAATTTGTTCCCAAAACATGGCGGCTCTATTTTGGGCACCAAGACAACCGTCGGGAGACCTCTCTAGGTATGCCATCACTAGGGCTTCATCTTCAGCTACCACCCAAGCACTTCCTCTTGGAGCCATGACAAAGAAAAAAAAATTTTGTGTAAATTTGGTAAACAAAGGTTGTAAATTGTGATGAAACCATATGAGTGTTGTGTGATATATATAGACCCATTTGAAAATATAGCTGTTGGAGGGTTTGGGGAATTTTTTAAAAATTTTTTGAAATTTTTTGACAATTTTTCGAATATTATATCTATTTTAAATGATTTATTAAATATTTGTTAAAAAAAAAAAGGATATGGCCGATCTGGACCGTTGATTATCAACGGTCCATTAATCTCAGCCTTTGATCCATTTCCGGCCCATCTAAAAAAAAAAAAAAAAAGGCAAAACGCAGCAGCCGTTGATCACCAACGGTCATCTCATCTGGACCGTTGGTGACCAAACGAGGAAGCCACGCGTCAAGCGCCGAGGAAGCCATGCGCTGCAACCGAGGAAGCCAGGCGTCACTTGCGTCAGCAACAGCAGCCGACACTGGCGTCAGCAGCAACAGGCGCGGGGCCCACCTGACTTTTTGCCCAGCTCCGGTTTCTCTCTCTTCACGTGGGCTGATAAAGTGGTTTTGGGTCACAGCACATTTTGGGCCACACTGAAACCCTCTTTTGGGTTACACCCTCTTTTTTATCAGAACAAGGTTTCTTCATATTTCTTAGATTAATTTTTATGAAGGGCTTTTGTTTTCTTCTGTATGCTAACCACTCCATCAAAGTTGGTATAATATGCAAGTTAATTAGAATTGTTATGTTTGTTCGTATTTGATAAGAAATTTGGTCCCAACCAAAGTTGGTATAGCATGATGGTTGGTCAAGTTTCCTTTTCTTTTTTTAATTGAGCTAACAAATGCCAACAAAACGGGCCGAACAAAATTTAAATTTAAATTTATTTCTCTCCCATTAAGATACAGACCGAATCTCACATTTGGCAAGTTCGGGTTGTTTTCTGCTTTTGTTCGCATACGACACATGCATGATTTATGTACTATGGAATTTATAATTGCCATGCTTTTAACTAAACTGGTGTAAGACGAAATTGTGACGTAATAAAAGTAATTAACCTTTTATGAAGTCATGGCAAAGAAGTTTGCAACAAGCAATTCAGCCGAAGAAAATTCGAACAATAAGCGATTTATTTGTGGGACATTGAGAGATAAATTTAGATGAAAAAACTATTAACAAAATAGTTTAGCTTTTTAAACTAGACATTGACCCGTGTCTGAGTTTGGTATACTATGATCTAAGTTTGGGTTTCATGCTTCGCAAGAAACATTCACCAGGCTTCATGTATAAGGTCCATGACCCATTTGAGGCTTGGTCCGTCACACATAAAGCATACCCTTGATAGAGTTTCATGAACAAAATGAACTAAAAGACAGTATCCATTGGCAATGCTCAATAAACTCCAAGTGATAATTAGCAAAGAAAATTAGATGGTAGGCAATCTTTCTCCGCAAGCATACACTCTTCCTCAAAGCTAATATTAACATAATCTAAACAAAGAAGGGTTCACTGGCAGTGGTCGAGACTGAACATTCTACACGCTTATCTTTGTGCCTTCCATGGAGGTGGAACTATATGCAATGGAAATGCTCTTCATTTACAGTAATGCAACAACCATGGCAAGCCAGTGAAAGAATAACCATAATACACAGATAAATATAAAGAAGACCCCTATATTCTTTTCCACCCACTCCACCCCTGAGGAAGTCTCCACTTTCTATGCCAATATATTGACACTCTTGACCATAATGGGAACCCAAAATTGTAATCAAGAGGCCTATCCGCTAGTCCCCCAACTATCAAAGGCAACCATACATATCTTGAGTCTCTCAAGTCTGCCGGATTCCATCGATCCGCCATGAAAATGAATGAACCAGGAAATGCTGGCACAGAAACCACAAATGTGCTCTGCGCAAAAAATGTAGTATGTCGGGACACTTTGTTCCCTCCGGTGCAGGGGTTTCCCATAGTCTCCCATGGCCCCATGATTGACTCTGCTGCATGGGCCAGCGCCTCATTCGGAGCCCACCCAGTGCAGCCTGAAGTGATCATGTAATAAGTTCCCTCATGCTTGAACAGAGCTGGGGCTTCCCGATGCTGTCCCACGAGAATTCTTCTCATGATGTTCGTCACATCAAGATAATTTTCAGTTAGTGGTCCAATATGAAGTTCACTGTTGTCCTCAGAGGAGTAGATTAGATATGCTACACCATCGTCATCTTTGAAGACTGTCATGTCCCTACTTTCAAATCCATGGGGTCGTTTGCTGTAGAGATAATCAAAAGGACCAGTTGCGTAATCACTAGTGGCAATGCCAACTGCAGCTTTGGTGTAGTTTACATCATCAATATGCATCCACATTACATACTTCCCTGTCTGCTCATTGTAAATCACTTTTGGCCTCTCAAGGACATTGGATGTGTGGAGATCATGCGTTTCGTTTGTTTTTTCTGCTGTCAGCACAATACCTTCATTTTTCCATTTCCACAAGTCCTTGGAAGAATAGCAACCGACTCCTAGGATGTCAACCTGAAAAAAAGACAGAAACTCAACATTTGAATCCAAAAGGACTCATAAGTGCAGCAGTGGTGAAAGAAGAAACTAAGGCCCCGTTTGTTACACGGGAGTAAAGGGTATTGTGTTAAATAACACAGTTATCGCGTGTTTGGTACCACCCAGTATTGGTTTAAGTGGGACTATATAAGCCCGCTCTACTTAAAACACAGGCTTAGCCCTTTTTTGTTTCTGTGCATCTGTGATCTCGTGTTTCCCAATCCCTCCTACTCTCTCGCTCTCTCTTTTCCCATCTACGATCTCATCGTTGTTTCTGTGCAGATCTATCCTTTCGATCTCTTCTCTCACTCTCTCTTTCCCTCCACCCTCTCTCTCTGGGCCAACTTGGCTTGGAAATTGAATTGATCTACTGGGTTTTTCATTTTTCTGAGAGATGTACATCATGTACTGAATTGATGGCTTGGGTTTTTTGATTGCTGATTTGGATTTGGAAATTTCATTTGGATTGCGTGGTTGAATGGGTTTTCTGGCTTTGATGCTGTGTGGGTTGTCTTCATTTTGTATCTATGTGAGTCAATTAGATACAATTGTATTTGATTTGATTGTGGGGGGCAGTTAGTTTCAATGAGAGAGAGAGAAAGAGAGAAAGAGAGATGGGGCAGAGGGGAGAGGAGAGGAGAGGAGAGGAGAGGGGAGGGAGGTGGGGTGGGGATGGTCGCATCCTCCCTTCCACATTTTTTATTTATTTATTTTATTATTTTTAATTGTTTATAACCATTTTTTAATAGTAATACCATTTTGTATAAGTATTTTAGTTTTAGTTTTATTTTTTTTTTTAAATTATTTTAGTTTTGCTTTTTTATAATTATTTTAGTTTTGCTTTTTTGTTATTTGGCTTATTCAACTTCATAATCCGACATAGCACCAAACATAGGATTACATTTGGTCCAGCTTACTCCGGTTCAACACAATCCAGCTTAATCCATAAGAATAGTCCAGTCCAACACAATCCAGCGTAACAAACAGAGCCTAAGCCTCTAATGGTGTACATGATGAGGTCTATAATAGCAACACATGGGTTACTGGAAATTTCATAACAACACCCCAAAAAAAAAAGCTTTCCCCACATTAAAAACGTAAAATTAGAGAACCATTTACACAAATGTGCAAAAAATAAGAGAATGAAATCTACACAAATAGTATAATCATAGTTCCATAACATAGCACAATCTTTCTAATCATAGTTACAGAAATCTAACATCAGAACTATGTTAGCATAAATTCTAATTCTAACACGGTATCAGAAGAAAAAAAAAAAAAAAAAAGCGCAATTTAGCAAAAGGTATAAGCAGGCCTATTGATTCAGGTAAATGGTTTGCGGTTGGTGTTTTCATATGCCTACAAGAAATTCCTGCATGACATACCAAAATTTGTAACTATACCAGTTTGGATCATAATCCATAAACAGTTAAGCAGATAAATCCTGAAAGTCACAGCTTCTCAAAAGCTTTTTCAAAGGATTAGCTGATTGTATGATTAAAAAGGATTCACATAGCAGACTCCAATTTAAATCGGATAGTTACACAAGGAATCCTGCATCTCAGAAGCATGATACCTTTCTTAAGTGTTACTAGAAACTGATACATTGAAGGCACATTATCAGATGTAGCCTGATAGTTAGCTGAAAGATAAAGGCTTAGTAGGAAAATCTGTGTTATTGGGGTTGGCCCTAAGCAAGGGCCTAGTGGGCGATTGCACCAGCCCCTGCATCAAGGGAGGCCCTAAAATAACAATTATATATATATATATGTGAAAAAAAAAGTTTATAAAGGCCCGAAAAGAAATTTCCTACTTGTGAAGAGGCCAATATTCATTTTTCTTGAGAGAGACAAAAAAATTGTGATTGTAAAGAGGCCCCAAAATGCAGTCAAATCTTATTTTGAAGAAGCCTAGACAAATTAAGAGATCTGACTCGATCAGGCCCAAGCATATCATTGGTCTTATAATAAATTTGATCTCCCTTCTCCAACTCATCAACTCTGTCCTTTCCCTGACAGCCCCTGATCCAAAGGTTTCTCTCTTTTTCCCATGTTAAGTTAATTGGAATGCGTCCCTAATAAATTTATCAAATAAGAATTTCACTATTTAATGTATTTAAAGTTACTTTTAATACTCACCAGTTATCTGATAGATCTATTTTTTTCCTTATGATCGACTGTGATGATGTTATTTTATCTTGTATGTATAAGTTGTTCGTTCAAATAATCGAAAATCCTTTGTATATGTAATGCCCTCTAACATTTGGAAAAAAAAAATACCTATCTGATTTTCTTGTGTGGCATTGTGTGTAGTACAAGGGTTTTCCCCAGGCCCGAAAAACCTAGGGTGGCCTTGGGTGTTATGCTTACCTCTGCTAGCAAACAACTTCAATTTTCCTTGGAGAAGGACCTTGATTTACTCCTAAAGCCCAAATCCATCCTAGTGGGGTAGCCCATGAAAAAGTGATAAGGGAGGATATACAGTCCAATAAAAAACATCGTAAATTATTTCTTGGTCCTTGTCATTATCTCCATAAATCATAATACACATATAATGAGATGCCAATTATGCTAACTAACCTCAATGTAATTCTTATTCCAAGAACCAACAACTTAGATCACTCCAGACCATTGTGTCTCCAGAACTTTGGCTCTTGGTATTGGCATGTCAACACCCACTAAGAGAAAATAAATCTCCAGTCTTAACACTCTAGTTCATACAAAGGAGGCCTTTTTTACAGTTGTACATGATATTTCAGTTATAGTTCTCAAGAATCCCAGCAGACTAAATTGTAAGGAGAAATTATCACAGTTGAGTTTAATTTTGTAAGGTATGTGTGGCACATAGACAATAAAGTCACATAAAATAATAACAATAACCTACAACGGTGCTAGAAACTGGATTCCATAATCTATAGTTGATATCAAGTAATATGAAGGCAACAAACTAAATCAAGTTCATTGAGGTCAGCATAGGAAACAATTGGCATTCAAGGTTAAATTATTCAAACAGAAACAAAACATATATGCAATAATGATCAACAATTTGCATCAGACTAAGAGAAAGCAAACAGTTAATGTGTGGAAAACTCAAATGACAGTGATTGTATCTCTACCAGCCATAAAGACTGACATTATAAAGTCAACCTGAGCATAAGATTATGCATAGGCAAAGTAAAGCACTTACCCGGGCTGCTCCTTTTTTGTGAGCATGGTATGTAGGCCCATCTTTATATTCTCCATACCAATAGTATGTCTTTGATTTTTCTTCATATAGAATACCGCCTCCATGGGCTTGAATAGGATTTCCATCAGTATCCAACCAAATCCTCCCTGGGTAGTAGTAATAGCTATCATTCCCCGCATCCTTTGTTGGATCTATAGTAAGTTTGTGGTCAGGAAAGAATACATGTCTAATTTGAGAATTCTCATCAAGAAACTCATCAATCAGAGTGGTCGTTCGCTTAGGTCTTCTTTTTGCAGCACGTGGGGATCGCTTTCCCCTTGGTGGGGGAATTTGGATATTTTCCTCTTCCACCTCTTCAAGTTCATGGAACTGTGGGTGATGACTTGCTCGAAATTGAATTTCTCCACCCATCCCATCCTTTTGGTGAACAAGGGTGTACATATGAAACATGAGAAGACATCCCACCAAGCTCCACACCACAGCAGACGTTGAACATCTGCTCCCTGCATTGCAACGGAAAGTGGTTGGTTTCCTGTATTTGTTCCTCATCCTCATTTTCTCTTCCTTTTTATTATCTCCAAGATAATGCTGAAATTACAAAATGCAACCTATGGATATCCAATAAAACCCAACCAATTATAAGTCACAGCCACGCTAACCTATAATGCACGGAAGTAGTCAATTTTATGAACGTTTATGAAAGAAAAACTTAAGCAAAAACTAGGACTATTAACAGTCTCAAATGGTTTAACATTGCACTATTTCATAAGAGTGTTCTATAAAGTCTCTGACTTCAGAAAATCCACTGTCAACAGCTGAGTGTGTATAATTGACTACTACTCAGCCCCAGGTTTGTAAGCAACCATAAACTGGTATAAAAAATTTAGGAAAAAAATAAATAAGTAAAATAAGATATGTCAAGCCAAATAACTACATATACTGCAATACAATTCAATAAAATACTAACAGAGATAATTGCAAATGAAACAACCAGGGATTGACAATTAAAATCAATGACTTCAAGTCTTCAACCCATTTCAGTAACAGGTTGAATCAACCAAATGCGCAAAACATGTATATGAAAGTCCAAATCCCACATGACAGATCCACATAAAACCCTCACCACCAAAGTTCAAGAAACCAGACATGGGTTTGCTATTAGTGGAACAAAGATCCCTACTTTCATCACCCACAAGCAGAAAAGTGACCAGAGTCAAAAGGAAGACTTACCTGAAAACAGCTTAAGCATGAGTTGTGCTGAATTTCCAGACATGGGTTTGCTACTGATGTTGTTGTTCTACCAATACTTGAACAAAATAGTAGACCAAGAAAGCAATCCAAAGCATAGAACAGTCCACAGGAACACAGAAGAGGTTGGGTTGTTTATGTTTCTGATTCAAGTATTCAACTGGATCTGAGGTTGATAGAAAGATGATGTTGACTTGGGACCAAAGGGTCTCTCTGCTGTTGAAGATTATGAGAGACAGATGATATATCTGGAAGGTTTTTAAATTTTAAATTAAAATTTCATTTTTTCTTAATGATGATGCAATATTTAGTAGATATACTTACTCAGTTACTCTCGATAAGCATCCTGCATCCACTGAGATTCTGACAGTTGATTAACTTGGCCGCCACTATTGCGTCATTTACTCCAACACAGTCACAGGACGCGTGGGTTCGTATTCATATCTTTTTTTTTTGCTAGACAAGATAATGAAACATATACCGTGATATTTGCTACACAAAATCATTAACAGCTACACCAAATTTTCTAGGCAAATTCAATATGAACACCCAATCCCATGTTGTACACAATCACATGATGTGTCAATCTGTGAAATCAGTTTCCAAAATATCAATTTTTTATAAGAAAAAGAATCATTTTGAACATTGGACCCAATACAAAGGATTTTGTTTGATGAGCCTAGGACATTGTATAGTGGAAAGTTTATTCTACACGTTATATAATTGATTAATGATGTGTATTTTAGGTATAACAACTTGGGTTAGACTTAGAAAATCATATTATACAAGGAAAATGATATTCGTGTTAAAAAATATATATATTCAATAACAGTATGATTGAATTATAAAAGAAACAATATAATTGGGAAAGTGGAAACATTTAATTGGAATATTTGTAGCAAAATAGGAATAAAATCTTAAGCATATGTTCCATTCGGCCCACTTAAAGTCTATCAAAAATTTAAAAAAAAAAAAAATCAAGAATATTTTGTGTCTAACACACCTTAAACCCTTTAACCCCCTACCCCTAAGGCCGAGCTCCCAATTATCCAGCTCCTTTTTTATATCGGCCCAGTACTTCAGCCCACTCACTATGGTTGATTTTCTTTATCTTTATTAAAGCGAACAATAAAAATAAAAAGCCTGAAGTTTAATAAATAAAAATAATAATGAAAGGTATGATTTTTTTTTGGTCGAATGAAAGGTAAGATCGAAACCTCAGTGTGCATTGGTGTAACTGACAACATAATTGCTGCAATTGTAATAGCTTTACTGTTTTATTTTCAAACTCAGTGTTTTATGGTCGAACAAAATATGTAGAAATTGATCATTATTACATTTGGGAAGTTGTGACAAGTAAAGAGCAATGAAAGTACATTACATTTGTACCAAGTTTTGCGGACATTTTCACTAAAAATATTTTTAGGACTCAGTTTTCTATTCTTAGGGACAAGCTATCAATCTACTAAAAATGACTAAAATGTTACATGTACAAAATTATGAACAACTCCATGGATTAACAATGCCTTACGGCCACCATGCATGAAGTGCATTTTTTATCTTCACAGATGAATGAATATACAGAAAAAGATAAATTAAAAATTTAAAAAAAAAAAAAAAAAAGGAAAAAAGAAGTATAACTAACTTTCCTATTTCTTTTCTTTTTTTTCCTATTCCAATTGAATTATAACTTTCCTATAGTTGTACGGGAATGAGGGAACACATAGTGAAGCGTTTTCCCCTATCCTGGAAAGCTTTTGCCACCAAAATTAGAACTATAAATACCATGAAAATGGCAAGGGATAGCATGGATGACCAAAGCATTTTCATTGCAATCTTAAATGGCCTGCATTGATAGGAAACAACTTCAGAAATTCCATCCTTGACAAAGCTGCATTCTGATAGGCTCTCCAGAGTTGGATATATGTTTAGAAAATCCTGGACAGAGTAGCTGTAAGCAGAGGCCAAGTTGTAAGAGGCCTTGGGAATAGGTTTTCCACTTCTTTTGCATGTTTCTATGTTCACTTGGTCACAAGTGAATCCTGCAATGACCTACACATGAATTTTCATTCAAAAGTAAGCTTTTGCATTCACTAAGAATTATAGTATTTGTGAGACAACAATTAGACCCCCAAAAACTTAATTTGCTAGAGAATGAGCCAACATTTTATATCAAGTTAACACCTTCTCTCATGTGAAGAGACATACATATGCAAACAGCCCCACCCTGCATGAAATGTATAAATAGGTAGGGGATGAGGATTGGAATTTTTGAATCCAAAACCTCCTAGAACCCTGAGCTCTGACACAATGTCACTAGACTCTAAAAGTTTAAGTTGTTAAGAAATGAGTCAAATTCAACTGTAAGTTTGATATACATTATTGACTTATTCCCTAATAGTTTAATTTTTTGGGGTCTACTGATGATCTAAAATAGTATAAAGTCAGGTTTGTAGGAGGTCATGGGTTTGATACTCTAATCTTCATTCCCCACCTCTTTGATGGTTTGCAATTTCTATCTCACCACGTGGAGGATAGAGTTGCACATTCGGAGGGTGTAAACTTGATATACATTGCCAATCCATTGCCTAACAATTTAAGCTTTTAAGGTCCAATAGTTGTCTAACATCAACAATCCAAACAAATGTTTTCATACTATCAACTCATTATTTACTCACATTTGGTACTTCTCCAATTGGAATGGCACTATTTGTGCAACCTCCTGGTGTGTAGGTGTAGTTAGGTGCCCCGGAGAAAGGATTGCATATACTTACAAGTCCAGGTAAATCATCATTTTGTGCATCTAATCCAAGTGACTTATAAATTTCTTTTACTTTAGAATTCAACTGCAACACAAAGATCATACACACATATGTTACGAAAAAACAATCTAATGCATTCCTTGTTAATACGTTGATTAGCAATCGTTTTGATACCTGATTTATGAAAGTATGTATAGTGCGGCCAATTTCAACCCTCAGTTTCTCTGAGTAGGATGGATCCAAGCATGGTAGGGTCCTGCTTAGACTACTTTTGTGGCTGTTTTGTTGAAAATCCACAAAAGCTGAACATGTATCTTTTGCAAAACTGTGTAGCAACAGAGAATTTCAAAAACCCATTAAAGATCAGGATAGGCATCTTCTGTTTATTTTTTATCTACTTGTTTTTGTTTGACTTCTAATTTTACTGGTATATTATATATATCGAAGGGTGAGTGAGCAAAAGAAGAAATGCATTCTAAACACTTGGGTGTGTGCGGAATCACATTCATAGATCCATAACTCTTGAATTTGTATCAGATGACTAGAATTGAAATAAGTAAACATAAGTATAGCAAAAAATCCAAATCCAAAGGATCATGCTTGAATTCTTTCTAAACGAGAGAAATATATATGAAAAGGAAAATTGTTACTCACTTTTCAAGGAAGTAGTCAAAGCCATTCAAGACCCAAATTAGAGTTGTTGATATCCAGCACAGAAAGATTACACTGAAAAAGAATGAAAGAGCCTATATATATAGCATAGTCCAATACAGAGATAAGAAGAGCAAGAAGAAAGCTCATTAAAAAATAACTTACATGACAAATCCTGGATACCAATGCAGCAAGAGCAGAACTGACCAAGGCAGCAATTCATTAGTCTAACCAAGTTAACTAGTTTTAGTTACATGTGTTAGAACTGGGCGGATACTATAAACATGTATCATATAGCACCACATAAATTCTTTTAGAAAATTATTATTGATAGAGAAAAATCATCATATGCTAAAATGTGAACCCCATATATCATTAGGCAAATATAAATATACAAATGTATACACGTACACAAGAATGTTGAAGCATGTGAGGTAATAGAAGTACTATGTTCAAAATTGCACACTTGTAATGTTTGGATACGCACACCAATCAATCGGTGTTCCAACATTTTTTTTTCCAACTCTTGCCACATGGAGTGAGACACATATATGCACTATATACATGCGAGAGAGTTGAAAAACCATTGGTATAGGAAAAGTACGAATATATTATGGAACACTCCACCATACAAAAATTAACAAAATAATTTTTATTCTAAAATTAAATGGACATTTCTGATCATTGAACTACAATAGAGATAAACTAAAATGTTTGATATATAGATATGAGATGATTAGACGACTAATCCACACATGATAACAAGAGAAAAATTACCTAATGCCGCAACCAATAACGCCAAGTTGACTGTGACAACCACAAGATGCAGCACATATCTAGAACACATACAAAGCAAAATACTATATAACCTTGATAAAGTTAAATGTCTAAGTGCATGCATGCAAACCCAGAAATGAAGCCTATAAATATGAAACAGAGAAAATTGCTTACGGGATTTGAATTGCGCGATCGATCGTCCCCCCATTATTTTCAACAAAGCGTCGAATGGAATAGGACTCTTTTCCAAGTCGATGGACTGTGACGTTCAAGCTCACAGACATCTCTTTATCATAAGGGACTAAAAGGTGTTGCATATGCTTCATTACTTTTGTTACTTTCACAATGGTTTTGCGAGCATCTCCAGCTAGCCTCAAAATGGCTCCCTTCAAATTTGTGCTTCTTTCCATAAAGTTCTGGTTTGCTACCAGCGCCAAACTTGATGCAACTCTTCAATTTACAAACCAAAAAGAAAACAAAATGTGAAATGCATGTAATCTTAATCATTCTACTTTTGCAATCCCACAATTGTTATTAATTAAGTAGTGAAGATGAAGGGACAAAATCTATGTGGGTTAAAGCGGATTATTTGTGCGGTTTACATATCCGGCCAGTTAGAATCATGCATGAAATATAGACACATTGAAACACTTACATGGCTAGGAGGGTAAAGAGAAGGAGCAGTACGAACATTAGGAGAAAGTGGTGGTCCAAGAAGTCGTTAATGGGCCAATTGCTCCGGATGTTCGGATTCTTGAAGACCATGAAAATCATAAAGCCCATCCCACATAGAAACCAAACTCCCGCAATTATGTATCCATAGACTCCTGTAAATGCCGCAGACTGGAAAATATGAGAAAAACACAGAATATCAATCTCATTTCTTTAAAGGTTTCACTTTCTTTTAGTCTCGCTCTTCTTCATCTTCATTTTTATTTACTTTTTTTTTTTTCATTTTAAGAAAAACCGGCCCCCATATCTATTTACATGAATGAATGGTTTACGTTGTAGTGAGTCAACCTAAAAAAAAAAAAAATCCATTTTTAATAAAATAATCAATTATATTTCAGGAACAGCTAGTCCAACAATTCGAACGGTTCATTTTTAAATTATTCTTATACACAATCAGTTAAATTAGCCATCATTTTTAATATTTATCAAAACTTTGTGTTTGTTTATTTATTTACTCATGATTAAATCAATTAACTAGTTTTAATTTGGTTAATTATTTTTAAAGATAATTCTTAAATAAAAGTATAAAACGTAGATGGTTGATCAAGATCATATATTCAACTAGCTAGATGTATCATGGGAAGGCACCAACAATGTCATGTTTCACTTGAAAAATTTTTCATATATACTAAAATGTTCTCTTGTCAAATTGGTTGGTCCTATTTGACCGCTATATATATATTGCTAACATCAGGAAATGGAATAGTCACGAATCTCAAGTAGTAGGCTGACCCGCTAAAGTAGCTAAAATTGTGATAAATTCTGTCAATAAAATAGGTCTTATAGAAATTCCATCTATTCCCAATCGATCTCCAGTAAAAAATAAAAAATTCATTATCTAAAATGAACATTTCACACAAAGGATCAGTCCAATAATGTTATGTTGTATGTTATGTTGTGTACCCGTGAATTAATTTGATTTATTGATTAGGTCGATTAAGTCTTGACTAAATGTATAGTTTATATTCATAATCTAATAAGAAAACATTTCTGCATATCCATCAACATCAAGCACATGTGTCCAAAATAGTGTAAAAGAAAGTCAGTACACAATTGCAATTTGATATATATAGGATTAGGAACTTACAGCCCAGTAATGCTTATTTTCAACCTCGTAACCTCCATTGTAGTTGTTCAAGTGGCGCAGAGGATCGGGTCTCTTGAAGCTCTGTTCCCCAAGTGCCACCCATTTCGGTGCAGACACAGACGTGGCAACCAAGAACAAAACAAAGTAGTGTAGAAGAACCCCATTGGGGATGGACATCACAATTCTAACAGAAAACAAAATAAAGTGTAGAAGCTGCTGCAAGCTAGATCGATATATATATATATATATATGGAATTAAAGAAAACTCAACCTTCTCTTTTCGATGGCTATAGCTTTTAGAAGGAGAAAGCATTTGTTGGTCTGACTTGGAGACTAAGGTAAGAATAGATGGAATAGGCGCTTGTGGCTATTCTTAGGTAGAGAAGGAGGGTAACGAATCAGTGGCCGATTTTTATGCTTCTCCAAAGTCCAAAAACTGACCATCTTTAAGTACTCCATTCATGTCTTGCTTTCTACCTAAGCCTCTCTTTTCGCAAAAGTTGATCGATGACTCCAAACTTAGGGAGTTTGGCTTTTTGTTCTTTATCTTTTTTTTTTTTTTTTTGCATGTGTACGTGCTTTCCCATGCATATTTATTGGGTCATAGATCACAACTTAATACATGATATGTTTTGACTTTTGACTGTTGAGGGGGTAGTGCATGGCAGCTTGTTCTATGATGTGGTGGCAGAATGTAATTGGTGAGATTTTTTTTGGTATGATGAAAGAACCAATCAACCAACATATTCTTTAGAAATTAGAATTAATTGTTTGGGATTTGATGAAATCTACATCGTGCATCCCATAAAGATCATGATTAATTAATTCCAGATTTAGTATATATAAGCCAGTGCCTTCATGGTGGGGTAAGTTATCCACTCAATTTTACGACTTTTTTCCTTTTTTAAATAGAAATAGTCGAATGATTTTATTGTGGATCTTTAGACACCCAACTCCCAAATTTTTTATCTAACATTTCTAATCTCTCGACTCTCCCCTATGATTTTGAAAAAAAAAAAAAAAAAACCACCCCCCTCCCCGACTACCTCCCTCCCACTCCTCCTCCGGTCGACCTCCCTTCTCCTTGAATCCCCCTCATTAATTTGGAGACTCTCTCTCTCCCCCTCCCCTCCCACACCATACCCCATAGGGTGCCCACTGCCCAGCGACCTCACTCCAAATGGAAGCTGCGCAGTACCGTTGAAGAGAGGAAGAGCTAGAGAGTAAAAGATAAAATAAAAAAAATGTGTACATAATGTTCACCCGGCCACTCACCATAGAGCAGCAAATTTCTCATTCACTTAACCACCTAATAATGAATTTTAATAATAAAAACCATCCATATTTTAAGACATCATTTAAAGATCACTCCTGTAAAAAATCAATCAAATCAAAAATTATTTAGCCAATATATTTGATATAAATATATAAATATATAGATATATATATATCTACTTTTTGACCAATTATCTTGGGTTTCATAACTCCTTTTTGCATGATTTTTATATGGTTATAAAGAGGAGATTCATAGTTTCAAAATGAGTATAAAATTGATAATTTTGGTAGAGATTTGATAGGTCAAAAGCTGGAGTGAAGTTGAGATAAAAACTGAAAAATATTTATTTATTTGTGAGTTTTTGAATTTGAGCTATGAACTTTAAAAACATGATAAAGTTGAAGTACTAAATTGAAATGAAGCTTTTTAGTAGTGTCACGTCATCAAATAACGGCCTTTTTAACGGCCAGACTAACGGAGGTATCTAACTAACACAGTTTCGTAGTTATGATACCTTAATGCAACTTTTTGAACTTGAGGTACCAAATTGAAAAATGGTGTATAATTAAGGTATATAATTTTAATTAACTCTACAAATAATTAAAAATCTAGAAACATGACACGTAATTATTAATTTCTTTTCTTTCAATTTTTAGATTTTAAATTATTTTTTATGCATTGTGGCATAATGTGTCATGTTGTCAGACCATGTGAGATCCAGTCAATATTGTGGGAGTGCCACGTAAGTAACACATCAGCATTTAAGAAATCTCTTAACAGTCATAATGACGGAGGTATAATACTGTAGTAAATTAGAAAGATGAGCTATGACATTGTAAAATTTTAAACATAAGGTACTTAATTGAAATATGAAGCAAACTTGAGGTACTGAACTGAAATTAACCCTAAGTTTATTCAAGAGATTCCTCAATGGAAAGGGTCTATATATATATATATATATCAACCTATTCCAGTCCACTCCATATTGAAAATCTAGATTCATCCTTTGTAGATGAGGACCGTGAAATAACTAACTTAATTAGAGCAATAGTCCTTCAACTTTTCCTCAATTCCTACTTTAGTTCTCTTTCTCATTTTTTAATCAAGAGGTCCTTTACCTCTTCCAATTTTCTCATTTTAATTTGTCTATTCTGTTTGCATTTTTGCTAAAATTGGTCACGTGCCTCTCACATGACCACTTTTTTAAGGGCAAAAACGTCAATGAACACTATTAACCTTGCCATCCTCTAACCATGGTTATTTCGCCCAACGTCCCTCAATTCCTTTCCTGCCCTATATTATGCCAAAAATCCACACCCAACCTTAAATACATATGTGGATGAACGTTTTTGCGCTTAAAAAGTAGTCACGTGAGAGATACGTGACTAATTTTAACATATGTGCAAATGAAATATATGAAATGAACTAATGTGAAAAAACTGAAAAAGTTTGAGGACCTCTCAATTTAAAAAACGAGTTAAAAGACTAAAGTGGAAATCGATAAATATTGAAGTACTATTGCTCTAATTAACCCTATTAATTAAAAGTCTATGAATCGACTCTCTCCAATATAATATCTGATTGGAATTGAAATATCCAAATCTTGCACGGGTCAAGGCTCTAATTAGCAATTTGTCTCCATGTAAATAAACCAAAAAAAGATGACAGCTGCAAGTTCTGTTTGATACAATGGGCTCAAACCTTGTCCAACACCAACTCAAGCGCACAAACAATGTGGGCTCTATCTGCCTCTGCAACTCGAAACTTCCTCGACATCAGGCATATGTAACATTACCGTAAGAGGCTTGATAAAACCCCACATCCACTCCCCACGACTATAACTGTCGTCAAATAATTGCACGCCACGTCAACCCATCTAGCCTATCATTGGACCGTATCATCCACTGGCAGATACCGCGAAAACACTTAGCAACCACTTTCCAAACAGTAGAATATCCACCTCATTGGCTCATTGGTCCACGTACCCGAAATTTGCGGATAGGCTCGTTTTAAACCGATCTCAACCGTCGAAACAATCAGGTCCCAGTTGCTTGGACGGTCAGGATCTTACGGGACACTCGACGAGCTTTTGGCATTGAGATGCAAGGCTGGCCTGGGTTCTTAAATCGCAAGTATAATTTAGACCGGAAAGAAACAAACAAAACGAAATCATTCAATTCGTATTTATTATTATTTAGTGGGAAGAAGAGGAAGAAGGAAGACGAACAAGTAGCGAAAGCGAAGCGAGGGAAAAGCTCGATTTGGAGGGTGCAGCAGAGTGAGTGTTACCGATCTTCATCTCTCTGTATCTTTCTGTTTGAACCGCGATTCAGTAGCCATGGGTTTGTGGGAAGCTTTTCTCAATTGGCTCCGGAGGTTAGCTCCTCTCTCACTCTCTATTTCTTATTTCAATCTCAATTTTCTGTTTCTTTTTTTTTTTTTTTCGATTGTGGTGTAGTCTAGTTTTGATACATTTGTTTCAGGATTTTGTTCTGTTTTTTCATTGCGCTTTGGGTTTAAAAGTAACAATTTTGAGTAGAATTTGATTTTAATTTTTGTAATTTGATTGGTTTAAATGTCTATGTTGCTTTTGGTTCTTATAAAGAATGATGGAAAGGCAAGCAAAAAAAGAAAAAAAAAGGCTCAAAATTGGCTTCTTTTGCTCCTTTTTACCAACCCTTTTTTGTTTTCCCGGAATTGTTTCAATGTCTTTTTATTTCATGAACAAACGTGTATTTGAAAAATTATTATTTGTGGGTTTGCTTTCCGTTTTGCTATTTCTGCTCAGAATTTATGTCTGGCAATGTAGATTGAAGGAATGATTACGGTTTGTTCATCTACTTCTGCCTTGGTTTGAATTACTGAACTGAAATAGGTGCCAAGTTTTAACAGAAACATACTTGAAGATCATGATGTCTTTCGTAGGTGTTGCTAATGTTCTGTTTTGCTGCTTTTGCATTAAACAATTATAGTTACCTCAGAATCTGAGACACAAGCTTGAGTTTAGCTGCTAAAGGATTGGTATAGGGAAACGACAGAATGACTTTCTTAGATTTAGCAATATCATGCGTTTTGAATAATATCACTATATATAATCAGATGCTTGATAATTATAATTTATAAAACTTTTTGAACTTCACTAGGAAGTAAGTTTATGTAGGTAAAAGCAGTCTATAGCTGCTAGTCTACCCATGATGGCGCTCAATTAGTTCTATAAAAATAATAGAAGAACTTATCATAATATTTAATTAGGATAAGCAAATCTTCAGTCTCACATATGTGATTGGATGCAGTGTCTGCATAACCTCACGTATGTGTCCCATTTTAAACAACTCTGGACGACCATGATATTGTCTGTATTGAAACTAAGTAAATTTAGATGTGACAGTCAAGAGATCTAATTGAAAGAATGACCAAAAATTGCCTTAATGATTGGTAGGTTATAGATTAATGAAATATAAATAGTTTATGAGGAAAATAGTTATTCTTTATCTTGTTTACTTATTTTTCTTATATGTATAAATATGTTCACACATGATTGCATTCTCTGATATATTTTATCTTGTTGTTTGCTTATGAGGTCATCAGGCTATGCTTAATATGCATTGTTATTTTTGGATCCAATCAGAACTTTTGCCCTTTTTGTTGGAGTGATCTTTTTAATGCTGTATGGTGATGCCTTTGTCTTCTGCATTTATAATCTATATGTTGTGTATAAGGATCACAAGGAACAGGAGCGTTGGTTTATATGAAACAAATATATTTGAGAAATTTTTGGTTGACCAACAATACTTTTAAGGATCTAAAATTTTAATGTTAATATATTATATAAATAAACATGGAAGAGGGGGAAGTTTGTTATCATATCTCTCTCTCTCTCTCTCTCTCTCTATTTTACTTTATGATTTCTTCATTGATAATGCATCTTTTGCAAATTATCACGTGCACTCACTTTATTGTACATGTGATTACAGCCTCTTTTTCAAGCAGGAAATGGAGCTATCTTTGATAGGACTTCAGAATGCTGGAAAGACTTCTCTTGTAAATGTTGTTGCAGTAAGTAAATCAACACAATAAATTTGGATTAGTTTTTCTTTAGTTTTGTCTATTCTTTTGGGCTGATGCATTGACAACTGGTTTTTTGTTCTTAGACGGGCGGATACAGCGAGGACATGATCCCTACGGTGAGTTGTATCTTCAAAAGCGTTATAATTGCTACTATATTTTTCTGTAAACAATATTCTTTCACCAAATGCTTGTACCACTTATGAAGAGCTTTGTGATTCATTATCTTTCTCATAATTAACTAAATTAACAACAATGTGTGCATATGGTTCAATTTTCAGGTAGGATTCAATATGAAGAAGGTAACCAAAGGGAATGTTACAATAAAGTTGTGGGATCTTGGAGGTCAACCCAGGTTCCGCAGCATGTGGGAGCGATATTGTCGTGCAGTTTCTGCTATAGTGTATGGAACCAATATCTCATCTCAGTTGACTTTACTTTTGGAGAACTCTCGAAATAATTACAAACTCTATAAATCTTATAGATGCCCACTTCATATTACAATTTCAACTGAATAAACCTTTTCCATTTACCGAGCTACCTTCTAGTTTGTTTTCACAATTGGGTTCCAGGGTTTGAATTTGATATATATATGTATCATTTTATTGAATATATTCATCATCTCATTTTTTGTAAACGAAATTGCCAATTTAAAGATTGATGATGGCCATTCCATGTTTGTGATAAAATTATAAACCTTGTTGGTTTTCTAGGATTTCTTTTGGTTATAATATGGTAGATGTTTTGTTCAATGTTAACAAGTTGTTTGCCCCCAAACCTTTAGCTGATAGTCAATTTTCTGGTTTATGATCCTTTTTTGTTGATACTTGTGTCAAAGACTCAAAATTATACATTGACTATTCAGTTGAGTTAGTCCTTGTATTATGGAAACGCAAAAAACAAAGATGAATAACTTGTTCTTTTCTGCAGTTACGTTGTTGATGCTGCTGATCCTGATAACTTGAGTGTCTCAAGAAGTGAACTTCATGATTTGCTGAGCAAACCCTCACTGAATGGCATCCCGCTGCTGGTCCTGGGCAACAAGATTGACAAGCCGGGAGCTCTGAGTAAACAGGCTTTGACTGATCAAATGTAAGACAAAAATGCTTTTGTGATCTAAAGATTTTTGAGTAATTTTCCTCTTTATTGTCGTATATATTTCCCTATATCTGCCTATCAAAAAATTTAAATAAGACAGGTGTTTTTTGGTACTGATGGCATTGTGCTGTGCAGGGGTCTGAAGTCAATTACTGATAGAGAAGTTTGTTGCTTCATGATCTCATGCAAGAACTCAACCAACATTGACTCAGTTATTGATTGGCTTGTAAAGCATTCCAAATCAAAAAGCTGAGAGGGTTTGGTTTGTTTCTCCGTTTTTGGTTTCAGTGTGTTATAATTTTATAAACGATTCAGGAATGGGTTTTTGGTGTGGTGGGTTGCACTTGTCTAACTTCATCGCTGATTGTTTTGTTGTTGTACTGTATTATACTGTGCCATTTCTAATTGCAGACTCTGGGGGTTGTTATGGTGCTCTTAATCTCTCATCGCAAACCTCACCACCACTTCATTTGGATACATTTGGATACTTGATCTGTATGGTTGATAAACTCCGGAAAACATTTTAAATAATTATTTGAGATTTATCTAGGAGCTGGAACATTTTTCCAAAATATTATTGAGGGTGTTGTAAAATAAAATATAAACAAAATTTCGGATCTGAGCACCCATGCTCATACTTTATTTTATGAGGCTCAATTGGGTGAGACTATCATCTTATTTCAGATGTAAGGGTCTCAGTACCCACAATCGTTATGGGCTATGTTAGAGAAGCCCAATGTCATACTTAAGGCTCAACCACCCCCAACACGCCTAATACCCTCTCAAGAAAACTCTGAACTTTTTGTCTTCTAGTCCGATTGTCCTTTAGCTTGATGTGTTTATGGTTAAGATTTTTAATTGTCCGGTAGTCTGAAATAAACCTTTTGTTTTATGAACCAGACCTCTTCAAGACCAATTTCTTAGGTTAAAGACTTCTTAACATAAATACTAATGTAAACAATTAAATATCTGTTAAAAAATCAACAATACAATTCAACTAAACAATAAAATTGTTGTAAAAGTATGTGAAAATCTAGGGTTTGTGGAAGAGAGGAGGCAGAGAGAATATGATCAGTTCATCTTATTCATGTTATAAATATCCTTATATAGAAGTAGGGTTTACTAGGTTTTGTATATTTACTAGTATGCCCCTACAACTAATTACAGGGATAGCCACATATAACAATATATTTACAACACTCCCCCTTGGATATTCCATGTCATTAGTGTTGTCTCTGCTATGCGCTTCTAAGTTGCCTCGTTAAAACCTTGCCAAGTAATAAAAACCCTGTGGGAACAAAAACAACCTTGGTCGAAGGAAAAAGAGTGCAACGCGCTTGAGTGTGGAGTAGTCACATCAGAACCTCGAAAGTAGGTGAAGTCATATCTTCTGGATCATAGGCAAATAGTATGTCAATGGGAGCGGGGTGCATTAGAGTTGCTACACCAAAACCTTGCCCGGTAAACCCAATGGGAAAAACCCGTGGTCGAAGGGAAAAGATGAGCAAATGCATATGTATCAGATCAACACATCTTCAGGATGTAGTATGAGTAGGGTGACCATGCCAAGATGTGCCTCATTAAAACCTTGCCAGGTAACAAAACCCAGTGGGACAAAATAACCCTGGACGAAGGACAAAAGAGTACACGATGGTCAAGTGAGTGTGCTTCGGGATACTCCCCCTGATGTCGACTCCCCCTGAAGATTACATACTAGGTAAATCAGCCAATCTACGCAAACCAATACCTCGAACATGCATCAAGAACGTGGACTTTGGTAGTGACTTGGTAAAGAGGTCTGCATGGTTGTCTTGAGATCGAATCTGCTTGACTTCAATCATCTGATGCTCTTGTTGCTGTTGATTGAAGAAGAACTTCGGTGCAATACGCTTGGTGTTGTCTCCTTTGATGAAACCCGTCTTCATCTGCTCGATGCAAGCGGCATTATCCTCATAGATAATCGTTGGTTCATCAGTGGTGGAATTCAGCCCACACGTACTTCGAATATGTTTGGAAACTGCTCTCAGCCATATACATTCACGAACTGCTTCGTAAAGGGCTATAATCTCAGCATGATTCGAAGAAGTAGCAACAAGGGTCTGTTTCGTTGACCTCCAAGATATTGCTGTATTCCCAATGGTAAAGACGTAACCAGTTTGAGAACGCGCCTTGTGAGGGTCTGATAGATACCCTGCGTCAGCATATCCAACAAGGCGGGCATCGTTCCGAGGATCGAGGGGGTTCGATCCATTCCTTGATGCATAGGGATAGAATAAGCCCATATCCGTCGTACCTCTAAGGTAGCGAAAAATGTCTTTTATGCCATTCCAGTGGCGGCGTGTTGGCGCAGAGCTATATCTAGCTAACAAGTTCACAGCGAATGAGATATCCGGTCTAGTACATTGAGCCAAGTACAATAATGCGCCTATTGCACTTAGATATGGGACTTCTGGTGCCAATATCTCTTCGTTATCATCTGCGGGACGAAACGAATCCTTCTTAGGATCTAGGCTACGGACGATCATGGGTGTGCTAGAAGGCTTCGCTTTATCCTCATTAAAGCGCCTTAACATCTTCTGGATGTAATTCGATTGATGGACTAGAATTCCATCTGCACGGTGCTCGAGCTCCAGGCCGAGACAGAAATTCGTTCTCCCAAGATCTTTCATCTCGAATTCCAACTTCAGGTGTTTAGCGGTTTCCTTGATCTCTTCAGGAGTACCAATTAGATTCATGTCATCGACATAAACAGCTACAATAGCAAAACCAGAACTTGTTTTCTTAATAAACACGCAAGGGCATAGATCATTATTCACATATCCCATCCCGATCAAATACTCACTTAGACGGTTATACCACATCCGTCCGGATTGTTTCAATCCATATAGTGAACGCCTCAAACGAATGGAGAGCGTGTTCCGTGGTCTGGAACTATTTGCATCGGGTATCTTAAGTCCTTCGGGAACTTTCATATATATCTCTGTATCAAGATCCCCATAGAGATAAGCAGTGACCACATCCATAAGCTGCATACTCAGTTTTTCGGAAACTACCAAACTGATAAGGTAGCGGAACGTTATCACGTCCATTACGGGAGAATACGTTTCCTCGTAATCAATCCCAGGGCGTTGAGAAAATCCTTGCGCCACTAGACGAGCCTTGTATCTTACAATCTCGTTTTTCTCATTACGCTTCCTTACAAATACCCATTTAAATCCTACAGGTTTAACATGGGAAGGTGTAGGAACGACAGGCCCAAACACCTTTCTCTTTGTCAAGGAATCTAATTCGACCTGGATTGCTTCTTTCCATTTTGGCCAGTCGTCTCGACGTTGACATTCATCAACGGAGCGAGGTTCGATGTCATCGCTAGTTATGATTTCGGTAGCTACCGCGAATACAAATATATCATCGATGATAATCTCGTTTCGATTCCAGAGCTCACTTAAGCATGCATAATTTATAGAGATCTCTCTGTTCTCGGGAGTGGGTTCAGATGTTGGAGCGTCCCCCAACACCGTCTCTTCCAGGACGGACCCATAATCCGGAACTATTTCGTGAGATGGATCGGTTGAGATTGCGATGTCAGGAAGACTCGTTTGTGCCAAATTTATCCTCTTCCGGGGATAAGAGTCCTTCGAACCTAGTGGTCTACCTCGCTTCTGGGCAGGGACATAAGACTGGTTAGCCGCTATGGCCGTACCTCGTCCATCTGGGACGACACGTCCTTCGGGGACAGATATCCTTGCAGGCACGTTTGCAGCAGGTATATGTGATCTCGTCACTTTAGCTAGATCAGAGAAAGCGTCTGGCATATTATGAGCTACACTCTGTAGATCTAGAATTCTCCGCACTTCACTATCACATTGTGCGGTTCGGGGATCGAGATGAGACATAGTGGGGACATTCCACGTCAATTCACGTCGTTCTTCAGGAACGGTGACGTTCTTATCTCCCCCTAACGGCGGGAAGACTGTCTCATCAAAGTGACAATCCGCAAATCTGGCGGTAAAGAGATCGCCTGTCAAGGGCTCTAAAAAGCGTATAATAGATGGGGATTCATAACCGACATATATGCCCATCCTTCGTTGAGGACCCATTTTGGTACGTTGTGGCGGCGCAACTGGCACATAAACTGCACACCCAAATATGCGTAAGTACGAAACGTCAGGTTCGTACCCAGTCACCAGCTGTAACGCAGAGTAAGGTTGGGTAGCAGTGGGCCTCAACCGGACCAACATGGCTGCATGCAAGATCGCATAACCCCACGCAGAAATTGGAAGCTTGGTGCGCATAACCAAGGTTCGTGCGATCATTTGTAATCTTTTAATGAACGCTTCTGCGAGACCATTCTGGGTGTGAACATGGGGAACTGGATGTTCAACATCAATCCCAAGGGACATGCAATAATCATCGAAAGTTTTCGATGTAAACTCTCCGGCATTATCAAGTCTTATGGACTTTATGGGATAATCCGGGTGGTGAGCCCTCAATTTAATGATCTGGGCGAGGAGTTTAGCAAAGGCAGCATTTCTTGTGGACAATAGTGTAACATGTGACCACCTTGTCGATGCATCAACCAAAACCATGAAATATTTAAATGGTCCGCATGGTGGTTGGATAGGTCCACAAATATCCCCTTGTATCCTTTGCAGGAAAAGGGCGGAGTCTTTACTAGTCTTTGCATATGATGGTCTAGTATTCAACTTTCCGAGCGAGCAGGCTTGGCATAGTGTGTCACTAAACACAAGATCCTTATTAGTAAGGGGATGCCCGTGTGATGAATTGAGGATACGGCGCATCATACTTTGACCTGGGTGTCCCAACCGGTCATGCCATAGCAAGAAACTGCTCAAATTGGTTAACTTCTGGTTAACTATGTGATTTGCCTCAATCGATCTAATGGTGGTCATATAGAGACCGCTCGATAGGCATTTCAATTTCTCCAATGTACGCTTCTGGCCATACAAATTGGAGGTTATGCAAAGATATTCCACTCCATTTTCCTCAGTGGTTTCAACGTGATAACCGTTGGCTCGAATATCCTTAAAACTCAACAATGTTCTTCTGAAACATGGAGAATATAAGGCCTCATTAATGGTAAATTCGGTACCATTGGACAACATAAAATGGGCTTTGCCATGGCCCTCTATCAGGTTGTATTGGCCTGATATGGTTGTCACAGAGGTATGAGTAGGCAATAAGTTTGAAAAATACTTCCGATCTTGGAGTATGGTGTGCGTAGTAGCACTGTCAGCCAGACAACAAACTTCCCCACAAAACATGCCTATTCATAAATTTAATTCAATGGATCACATGTATGAAAATAACTTACGTGAATTAAATAATATTCGAGCATGACCAAATTTTCCAAAAATAAATAATCCAAGTCATAAATCACCAAAATAATCCAAATAAAAAAAACATTATTCAGAAAATAAATACGGCACAAGCGCCGATCATATCCATGTCATCGAGTTTCTAATCCTCGAAGTGTCCAGTAGCAGCCTGGAAATCAGTGACCTCTAAGGTGGTATCCATAGGAAATGATCCCTCAACGAGATTGGTCTCTCGAGTTCCGCGACTGGCGTGATACTCATTTACAGCTTGCGCTGATGCACGGCAGGTGCGAGACCAGTGATCAGTTCCTCCACATCGGTAACATAGATTATTCTGATTCTGATTCTGATTCTGATTTTGGTTCTGATTCTGGTGGCGACGGGCCGGACCAGTGTTCCTCTCATTTCGAGTTCTTGGGGCCGAGGGACCGCGGTTCTTACCACGTGGGCCTTGGCCACTAGAATTCGGGTTTCGTGGGCCATGACCGCGTTGGCCTCGATCATACGGGCCATTCCTCTGAGAACCTTTCCTTCCATTTCTCGGGCGGTCAGACTTTGTGCCCTTTCCATGACCTCGGTATCCTCTATCGCGGTTTGAATTGCGATGAGCAACAGCATTTGCTTCAGGCAATGGTGCTGCTTTAGTACCGACAGGTCGGGCTTGATCATTTCTCATTAATAAGTTGTTGTTCTTTTCAGCGAGCAACAGAGTAGTGATCAATGCCGAGAACTTGGTAAAATTCCTCTCCCTGTATTGTTGCTGCAGGACCAAACAGGAGGCAGAGAAGGTGGAGAAAGTCTTCTCCAATAGGTCAGCTTCGGTGAGCTCCTCCCCACAAAATTTGAGGAGTGACCGGATCCGGCAGATTTCCGAATTATACTCATTCACGGATTTGAAATCCTGGAAACGGATGTTCTGCCAGTCATGTCTTGCTTCAGGCAAGAAAATGGTTTTCTGATGGTTAAACCGCTCTTCCAGAGCAACCCAAAGAGCTCGTGGATCCTCTTCAGCGAGGTACTCAACTTGGAGTGCTTCTTCCATATGCTTCCTAATGAAGATCATGGCACTTGCCTTAAGGGACTCTGCAACAACATTGTCTGCATTGATTGTCGACCTCATTTTCTTGGCAGTCAAATGAAGCTTAACATCTTGAGTCCACTTTAGATAGTTTCTTCCGGAAACTTCCAAAGCGACGAAATCAAGCTTGTTGAGATTTGACATTCTTTGGTTGAAAGGAACAAATAATCATAATTAGTGCTTCGGGCAATAATATCCATAAACAATAAATAAGAACTTCAAGTTCTATAACATGGTATAGACATGTAAAATCTACTGGTTTTATCATGTATGGTGAATTTATGAAGGAAACTTCAGGTTCCTTATACGGCATTATTGAAACTACAAGTTCAATATTTATGTATGAACTACTGGTTCATTAATTACCTGCAATTTCTACACATATATTCTAGTGCAAAAATTTAAACAAGTAAAATATTCATATACCCAAGTAGAACAGAAAAATATCACAAAATTATTTGAATAAAAGTTTCTGGCATTTAGGATATATATATTAAACGGTTTGCATACTAACAATAAACTATCAGCAGCACAGTGGTTAAGGTGCACTCTTGGTACCCAAGAGGTCCTGGGTTCAAACCCCAGGCATGACAAGAATTAACATCTCCTTTTTACAAAGTTTCAGGAGACTCGCCATGTGTCAACGTGGGAGTGGCAGCGACGTGGCGCTGACGTGGCGCCTGCATGGCGCTGATGTGGCAGCGACGTGGCTGCCTGCGTGGCAGCTAGGTGGCTGCCTGCGTGGCAGCTAGGTGGCTGCCTGCGTGGCAGCTAGGTGGCTGCCTGCGTGGCAGCTAGGTGGCTGCCTGCGTGGCAGCAAGGTGGCAGCAAGGTGGCTGCCTGCGTGGCAGCAAGGTGGCTGCCTGCGTGGCAGCAAGGTGGCTGCCTGCGTGGCAGTGGTGGCTGCCTGCGTGGCAGTGGCGTGGCGGGCCTGGGCTGCTGGCCAGTTGGGCCGTAGGCCTGGTGGGCAGCAAGGCTGCTGGCCTGCTGGGCTGCTGCAAGGCTACAAGGCCTGCTGGGCTGCAAGGCAGCAGCAAGGCTGGCTGCGCGATAGAGGGCCTGCTGCGCGAGGCTACTGCGATGGCAGCGAGGCTGCGCCTGCGTGGGCTGCCTAGTGGGCAGCGAGGGGCTGCTGGCTGGCTGCTGGCAGCACAGGAGGTGGTGTGCTACGCGCGCGAGGGACTGCTGCAGGCAGCGAGGGCAGCAAGGCTGCTGCGGGCTGCTGCAGGCAGCAAGGCTGCTGCGGGCTGCTGCAGGCAGCGGGAGTTGGAAGCGCGGGGCTGCTGCTCGGGGTGGTTTCCCGATCACCCAAAAATTCTTCCTCTTTTTATTTTAATCATTCAATCCAAGAAAGCATGTATAAAATATATAAACCCACATAAATCAATCACATAAATCTAGGGTTCATGCTTCATGAGGATTTTTCAATCAATCAAGGTTAAATAACCATGAACATAAAATTATTTTATAAAACCTACTTGGTTGAAGAACAAATTGAAGGATGATCCTCTTTCGTTTATCGATCCACAATCCACAATCCAAAGAGCTTTTCGTGCTTGATTGATTGAAGAACGGATTGAATGATGATCCTCTTTTGTTTGGCGATCCACAATCCAAAGAGCTTTTCGTGCTGATAACGTGTTGTAAAAGTATGTGAAAATCTAGGGTTTGTGGAAGAGAGGAGGCAGAGAGAATATGATCAGTTCATCTTATTCATGTTATAAATATCCTTATATAGAAGTAGGGTTTACTAGGTTTTGTATATTTACTAGTATGCCCCTACAACTAATTACAGGGATAGCCACATATAACAATATATTTACAACAAAAATTGATATTTAAGAACTAGGTAGTACAAAAAATGTCGAAAACAATATTCCAACAATTATTTTTTCACATGCTTATAGTAAATAAACTCATATCGTAGATGTTTAGAAGAATACAAAAATACGTATGAATATGTTTTCATGGTGTAGTGTCACTCAAAGAATGTGGCATGTCATTCATGCTACTTATATGATAAATTAATATATGTATAATGTACACAATTTGAAATTTCATACTATTTATTTTATTACTAAAATTATTATTATTTTTTTAAATAATAATAACTTTTAGAAACTATTGAGAATATTTGGGAGACATTTTCAGATATTGGTGAGAACTAAAATGAATTTCAGAATTCTTACTGATGTGTTTCAGCCTTCAACCCTAAAATCTTGTCTCTGCCACGGCTTCCTCCCAAACATCTGCCTACATTAACGAATGAAATTTGGAGACTTAACATTTTTCTTTTGGGGCCTCAGTCCTAAAAGAAAAACAAACCGGCCTCTTGTAAGGCCAACATAATCTGCAAACAAAAGCAAACACAGGAGTCCTCTCAAACATAGCCAAACCCAAATCTATGCTATGCCCCAAACCAGCAAGGATATCAGCAACAATATTGCATTCCCCATAAATATGGCTTAGCTTGCAATCCCAAGACTAACATTGTAGATGTGCATCAATAAGAGGAATTGAAGTTTTCATTTTATTTCCTGGCCAAAAAAGAAGAAGAAGTTTTCATTTTATTTGAAGTTTCAAACATAGATAATTGTCCCTCCTTCTTTGTTATTTCTATTTTGAACAATGATTGGTCGAGCTCTCTGACTTTGTAGTTTTGTTCTCTTTTTGGGCTTTAGTCCTCCATTCTACCAAAAAAAAAAAAAAAGACATAGATAATTGATATGTTTCTTTTTTCCAACACATTTCCCTCTCTCTCTCTCTCTCTCTCTCTCTCTCTCTCTCTCTCTCTCTCTCTCTCTCTCTTATTTTATTTGTTTTTTTAATAAAAACTTAATTAAAGGAAAACATGATTTTATTGTATCTTGGTTATGAAGGTGTTGGAATAAAAAAGAATGAAAAAAAGGGTTAACTATACAAACAACTCCTAAAATATACATTTAAGGGTGTGAGCAAAAGAGAAAATATATTCATATTAGGGGTGTGGATGGGTCAGGTCGGTTGCATATCGGCCAAACAACTGACCCGATCCAACAAGGCCGATAATGTAATTTTGACAACCAACAACCGACCCACCTATTATAGGTTGGTTGCGAGTCGGTTTTCGATAAGGCCGATATAAATGGATCGGTTGAAATTATTAGACTAATATTTGATCAATTTCAAAACCAACATCCGAACCAACTTTGATGAGTCGGTTGGTATTATCGGCCCGATGTAGTAGGTCGGTTGTAGAATTATCAGCTGACCGATAATGGGTCGGTTGGCCGGTAAAACCGACCCATTCTCACCCCTAATTCATATTAGTTTTTAAGTTTTTGTATGTGGAGGTAGCATTCAAGGATTCGTAACCTTCGAAATACTTATTATAAGTAAAAATAAGTATATTAAAGAATCACAGACGTTGAGATAGCCCAGTCGAAAATGTCATAAAATTGTCCCCACTATAATGTCTTTGTTGCTCTCAAACATTAGTGTATAGTCAAAAAATTGCCCAACTAAAAGTAGCTTATGTACATGCGTGGTAGGTTAGTAAACTTTTCAAACATTAAATGAAAAATTAACGATAAGGACTAAAGAGCGACAAGAGTATATCATCTTAGGACTAAGGTCAGACACATATATATTTTAGAATTGTAGAATTTAAAAGATGAATTTAAGAACGAGAGTGGGAATGGAGATAAAGTTTAGGAACTATTTACCCCTGTTTAATTTTGTGACCATGCATCCGTGCTGCAGAGTTTTTTGACTGGTGAATCTGACGGCCCCAATTAAAAAGAAAAAGAAAAAGAATTAAGGTGGTCGATTGGCAAAAAAAAAAAGAAACAGAAACCTCCAGGCCTATCCGAACCCCATAAATCTTAGCCTTTTTAGCGCTAAAAATTCCCCCCCCCCCCCACAATTTTTCTTCACACTCGCAGCTTGTCAGCTTCAGCTATGGAAGCTCTGCAAGGAGCCGTCCCTCAAGTCCCGCGTCCCCATTTCGAACCAGACACTGATAAAATCAAGCGCAAGCTCATGGACAAGGGCGTGTACCCAACTCCCAAGATTGTCCACACCCTCCGCAAGAAGCAAATCCAAAAACACAGCCGCAAACTCAACCGCCTCGCAGAGGAAGACCCACCTCTGTCTCAGTCCCAAAAACAAACACTTGCTGAAGAAACCCAGTTCCGGACTCTCAAGCGCGAGTACAGGGACTTCACCAAAGCTGTCAAGGCAAAGACTGGTGGTGGTAGTGGTGGTGGTGGTGATTTCATGGTTGGGAGGCCTTGGGAGGGGCTTGAGAGAATTGGGTTCCGAAAGCTGGCCAGTACTAGTGCGGAGTACCACGGAGAGAAGCTGAAGAAGGAGGAGTTGAGCGCATTGAGGGAAATGTTCGAGGCCCGAAAGCTCGAGGAGTTGAAATGGGTCTTGGATGATGATATTGAGCTCAAACCAGGGTGGTTGGATGGTGAAAATAGGGTCTGGGACCCGGCTAAGCGGAGACGTAGCGAGGGCGAGGTGATTCAGTTTCTTGTTGATAGGTTTGTATTGGGATTTTGGTGGTGATTTGGTAGTGGTTTTAGAAGGCTGTTTTATCTGGGTTTTTGTTAATTTTAGGAGTTCTTGTTTTGTGATGCAGGCTTAGTGCTACAGAGTTTTCAATGAGGGACTGGAAGCTTTCGAAGATGATGAAACAGTCAGGGTTGCAGTTCACTGAGGGTCAGCTGCTTAAGGTTCTTGGAGGGCTTGGTGCTAAGGGATGTTGGAAACAGGCATTGTCTGTTGTGGAATGGGTATACAATGATAAGGGCAATAAACATTGCAAAAGCAGGTAATTTTATTTGGTGGAAAACCGTGGTTATGCTCATATATGTTTCTTCAACCACTGTTAATTATTTGCATTCATGAGTTTGGCAAATCTGATCAAAATTGGACTACCAAATGGTCTTGTAATTTCAGAAATCCAATAATTGAAAGAAGCTTGATTATCATACATGCCGATGATCCCATATAATATGCCAAAATATTCGTTGATGATTTCTATCTTTTTTTATATTTCTTTGATGTGAAAGCAAGGATTTTTCTTGGGCCAGACCTATATTGAAAACAAAATTCCAACAAAATAAGGTCTGGCAGTGGGATTTAACCTGTCAATCAACTCATTCTTGGGAAGAAACTCAATCTAGGTTTTGGGTATAGGATTGAAGTACACTTAAGTAGGTTGTTCATGGTTTGGTAGAACTCTGATGATTTTGAAATCATGTACTGAATAGGCTGAGATGCAATACGGTAGTTCTTTTGATATATACAGCAAGTATTGGCCTCTGAAATATACCAATGAAGGCTTCCATGATCCGTTGTGCAATTTATTTATTTATGTCAAATGTACACATTGATGCAGGACGAGTTGGTGCTAATTTTACTGAGTTGTGTTAAACTACACTTTTTAATCTTGTTGGAAAATTGATGCATCCTGTAGGTTTGTATACACGAAACTCTTGGCAATTCTTGGGAAGGCACGGATGCCCCAGGAAGCTCTTGGCATTTTCAATCTGATGCATGTGATGTCTTGTTCTTTTGTAACTTTATATTTTCAAATCCGCCTTGATATTTTATATAGCTTTATTGGATGGTTTCTCACATTTAAGTCATTCAGGGAGATTGGCATATATATCCTGATATTGCTGCCTATCGTAGCATTGCTGTTACTCTTGGTCAAGCTGGTCTTCTGAAGGAATTGCTGAAAATTATTGAATGCATGAGGCAGAATCCTTTCAAAAGAAATAAAAATATGTTCCAGAAGAACTGGGACCCTGTCCTTGAGCCCGATGTGGTGGTCTATAATGCTGTAAGAGAGCATTTTCTCTGTTTTTCACTTGTCATTCCTTGATATACTTTAATCTATATATTGATGTGATTCTCTCTTCCAAATTGGTTGCCAGATATTGAATGCTTGTGTTAAATGCCATCAATGGAAGAGTGTATCTTGGGTGTTTAACCAGTTGAGAAAGAGTGGTCTGAAACCTAATGGAGCAACATTTGGACTTTCTATGGAGGTAGTAACTGGATTATGACATTTATCAACACATAATAGTTCAAACATATGTCTTTCTTGTTATGACCTAAATGAATATAGAAATATAATATGATTCAGAGGCTGAAACATGAGAGTATGTTTTACATAACATGAGAGTATGTTTTACATCAAAACTTCAGTGTTGTATTTAAGATTTTTGTATTATCTATCAGTTCTGCTGCTAGCAATGCAATCTACAGAAACAATTTGGATTTGACATGGTGGCCTATGAAATATAATACTTTAAGGTTGCATTTGGATATATGAATTTGAAATGAGAGATTTGGATTGAATTTTGAATGTAAATTTCTTAATTGGACTTTACAAATATTAATTGTTTATGTCAATAAAATGCACATATAAATTTGGTTACTTGAGAATGAGGGATTCCAAATACTCAAAAACAAAAAAAAGTTTTATTTCAAATCCTTCTAAATCATTTATATATTGACTTTTCTCCTCAATTCATAGCAACAAGTATCAAAAGTCAAAACTCCCAATTTATACCAAGTAGTTAAATCCAAATCCATCATTTTAAATTCAACATCCAATGCAACCTAAATGCGTTATAGAGGGTGTAGTTTGAAAGAAGTAATTATTAAAGAACTATATAGTTGATGTGTTGTTTTAACTTAAAATATTAAGATGCTGTTGTTCTATGGAATTATATGTTACAATTCTGAAGTGCTTGGGATCCTCAACTAGTGCTTTATCCCAAAAATAATTGGGGTCAGCTATATGAGCCTTCGAACAACTTAGGTTCCTCAAAAATGTGAACTCTCCTCTGCCACTTGGACCTAATTATCATATACTTTCTACCACTGCTAGGTCTCTGATGCACATAACCAAATCATCTCAAGATGAATTTCCATATGTTCACTCCTATTAGTGCTACCCAAACCCGTGATACACATTTATCTTTTCCCGCATGAGAGAAGTTTCACATGCAAAATGTTATTTGTCCTCAAATTATATATGTATTCAAGTCTTACAGGTTTTGCTTGTTGTCAGGTAATGCTGCAATCTGGAAAGTATGACCTTGTGCACGAGATCTTTAGAAAAATGAGAAAATGTGGTGAAGCTCCAAAAGCTCTTACCTACAAAGGCAATTCTTTTTGTAGCTCATCTGGTATTGAGATGGATGTATCATTTCTGGTCCCTCATACATATAGTGTGTTGTTTTCCAGTTGTTGTCAAAGCTTTTTGGTGTGAAGGAAAAGTCAATGAAGCTGTGGAAGCAGTCAGGGATATGGAACAAAGGGGAGTGGTTGGAACAAGCAGTGTATATTATGAGTTAGCTTGCTGCCTTTGTAACAATGGTAGGTGGCAGGATGCTCTGGAAGTGGTAAGATTCTTTGTCTGTGGAGTTTGGATCTATTGTCACTGATTTAGTTATTTAAGCATGGTGTATTCAAAGTTTCAAACCATGTGTGATATTTATGGATATGATTCTTCATCTGATTCAATCTGCAAAGAGTCTTTGGTGGCACTTCCTTTTATCAATTCCTGCCATTTTTTTCTTCCTGTTTTTATCAATTTTTATCAGTTAAGTTTGCAGGGTTTCTATTTCTTTCTTTGAATGATGTGGGAAAAAGGGATGAGCTAATTTGCTGGGTCTTTTGTGTACAATTGGTTTATTGCAAAATAGGAGCTTTTTTGTGGTACAAGTCAAACATATTAGTATTCTGTTTTTTTTTTTTTTTTTCACCATACATATTAGTATTCAACTATCAACATTTTCCAGAGCATCAAGAATTGAAGCTTGGCCAATTCATTTATATGCTAGTTTTCATGGCTGATCTATTTATATGATCCTGTGTACCTAATTTGAATAATTGTTTTCTTTTTAAAGTGGACTCGTCCTCGTAACAAATTTCTTCCTTTCAATTTTCTTTGAAATTAGGTTAAAGGGTGCATTTTTAATTTTTATAATAGTGATCATTTTGTGAGTTACAAGAAGAGGTTCAAGACTTGATTAGAAATATGCCATTTCTACCTTAACAAGTTTTATTTATGTGGAGTGAGGTAGTGAAATTGTATTGAATTATATATCGGCATGGAAAAAAAGTCATTTGGATAATTTTTATGATTTAAAGGTTATTGTAAAAGTATGAATTTATGGTTGAGCAAAAGAGAATTCAGTATTTGTGTTTCTTGTGTTTTGCTTGTCTCTTATGTTAGACCTGGATAATGATGGATATAACATGTTGTGATAGTTGTCAACAAGTTGGGCTTTTGACATTCCATTTCTTAGGTCAAATAGTTTCTTTTGTTAGGTTGTGACTCTGTAGCTGCTTTGTAATTAATATTTATTGTGGACCTTGAAATTTTATTTTTCTTTTAAATATGCCTGCAGGTTGAGAAGATGAAAAACATATCTAATACTAAACCTTTGGAGGTCACCTTCACAGGCATGATATTGTCTTCCATGGAGGGTGGACATATTGATGATTGCATATCTATATTTGATCACATGAAAAACTATTGTGCCCCTAACATAGGGACCATAAATGCAATGCTGAAAGTCTTTGGTCGAAGCGATATGTTTTCCAAAGCTAAAGAATTGTTTGAAGAAATCAAGACAGCTGAATCTGATTCTGACCCTTCGCTGGAAGGTGGTGGTACTTCCCTTGTCCCTGATGAGTACACATATACCTCAATTCTCCAGGCATCTGCCAGTGCTCTGCAATGGGAATACTTTGAATATGTGTACAAGGAGATGGCTCTCTCTGGATATCAAATAGATCAAAGTAAACATGCATGGCTGCTTGTGGAAGCATCCAGAGCTGGGAAGGTAAACTATGTAGGAAAATGTTTTAGATCTTTTGTTTGTTCTCCGCAAAATCTGTCAACTACATGTGTGTTCTATTATAGCCAAAAGTTTTGTTTCTTTTTTGCTTTGTTTTGTTTTTTCCTATTATCAGTTATGTGGCCAAGTGGTCCTATTTTTTATAAGTTACTGGATGAGCTCAGTCATGGGAACTTAGCTCCATATTTGGTTTTCATGCAGTGTTATCTATTGGAGCATGCATTTGACACAACTTTGGAAGCTGGGGAAATTCCCCACTCGTTGATCTTTATTGAAATGTTATTTCAAGCTACAGCTCGACATGACTATAAGAGAGCCGTAACCCTGCTCAGCACAATGGCTTATGCTCCATTTCAAGTCAGCGAAAGGCAATGGACAGACCATTTTGAGAAAAATGGAGACAGGATCAGTCAGGATGGTTTAGAGAAACTATTGGATGCTCTACATAATTGTGATGTAGTGTCGGAAGCCACGGTCTTAAACTTATCAAGATCGTTGCATTGTCTATGTCTATCTTACAAATCAAGAGACTTGTCAAGTTCTGTTGCTTTTGGCAGTGGAGCCGCAGACACATCATCCTTGGATGGTAATAATGAGGGATTTGATGGCAATGAAGGACCAATTATGCCAAATGATTCTTTAAAATTAATTGATTGTAGCCCCAAGCCTGGCATGGATCCTCTTGATAACAATACTGATGTTCCTTTAGATGTGTTTTCTGTTAATCACACTAGCATCAGAAGAGATGCTGCTGCTGTTACAGAGACAGTTTCCAGATCATTGGATTATAATTGTGATGAAGATGGAGAAAACCCAGAAATTGATGAGGAAATTGAAACACTGATAAATGTAGTTGATGATTCTCATGACTCTGATTTGCCCTCAGGATATGAAATACTGAAAGAATGGAAGGAAAGAAGGAAAAAGGATGGGATACTCTTCCCCCTTCAACTTGGCCAGAAGTAAGTTAAATTTAGGAGTGTTAAAATAGTCCGCATTTCGATTCAGCATATTTCTTTTGTCAATGTGTATATATAGGACAAGTATTTACGAGGGTTCTAAGGCATCTCCTTTGCCGATGCCTCCTATCAACTCTCTATGTAAAGCTGCATACTCAGTTATGTCCACACACAAAAAAAAAAAAAAAAAGCAAGTCCAAAACTTTATGCTTTGTCTTTGAGAAACTTTTCTTGTATATTATTTGTGTAATGCGAAATTCTTATGGGGAGAGAGAGAGAGAGAGAGAGAGAGAGAGAGAGAGAGAGAGAGAGAGAGAGAGAGAGAGTGCAATGTCCATAAAAAAATCTGATTCACATTCTTAAAAGTGCATTTTCGCATGCACTTATCTCTTCAATCAAATAACAGTGACATTTGCACATTGTATCTTATATAGTTATATCTACCTTGGCATGCAAAATCCCTATCTCTTTCTTACACTGGTTTTTTCTCATTTGCTTCATTGTTTAATTCTGAAAATCAGAAAACCTACAAGCTCCTTACAAAATGATACCTGGAAATGGAAAAAAAGAAAAAGAAAAAAATAATTCACAGATGAAGCTCTCATGCTCCAGATTTACAAGGCCAACCTATTTACACTAACAGTCATATAAAAACATTGCTGCACCAGCATAATATCCTCCCATGCTCGGTTCTTGCTCAACAATTGTGTTACCCATGTGCGAGTTTCATGTCAAGGTCTGCAAACATTTGCAAAGATATCAATAGGAATTACAGCTATAAGAGGCATGTAAAGGAGCATTAGATACCGTTTTTTTTTTTTGGCCAGGGAGCATTGGATACAGACATACAGTTCAACTACAGTAAATCTTTGTATAGATTGACTTGATAAAATAACTCCTCAAAGCCATAAATTATGAATCTTTTAAGTATTTTAGCATGAAAAATATAAATATAATTTTTAATTTTTATCACAATATATAGTGGATGAAAATTTTTGGCTGCAATGCAACAGTGTAAAGCAGATGCACCACCCTATAGTGGAGAAAACTGCTAACAGCAGAACTTAGAAACATTAGCAGGGATATTAAACTGAGCAACCACCACCTTTGAGTGGGGCATTTGCCCCAATATGGGTCAAGCTCTCAAATTCAAGTTCATGGCATGCAAGGATAGCATCCTACAAAAAAAAATCATGGAATCTACAGACATTGTATGTTAAAGCAACTGATGATGTGAATTACATAGGAGAACTTTACCAAGTTTTCTACATTTCAATGCTTTCATTGCTGCTTTGGCAAAAACTTGTGCTGCTTCTGCTTCAGCTTCTGCTGCCTCTGCCTCCCTTGCTGCCTCTTCAGCTGCTGCAATGGCAGCTTCTGCCTCTGCCACGGCCTGCGCAGCAGCAGCAGCAGCCTCTTGTGCATTCATGCTCCTCATCTTGGTTAGCTCTGCATCAACTTGGGATTTAGTAAGAATGTTGACATCACTCTTATCTGCTCTTGAAGAATCCTTCTGCTTTCCCTCCAAAAGCAACGTTGAAGAGCTTCTTCTTTTCTCAGAAGTTGCTGAACTTGGTGCAATTCGGTATCTATGCTTTACCTGTCAACAGATTGACCAAAGAAATATGATCCATTCCTGAATTATAACATATCATTTGCTTTGATTAAAAGTGCATCTTCCATATTGTAAACTTCTCTCTAATAGAAGGTACCAAGGTACACATACCACATATGCCAATATTCTTAAGTCCTAATTCATACACATCCATAGTTGTGAGAGTATTATCACCTTATTATCTCTGTCATGCTTAGATCTTCAGTGTGACCTTAAAAATCTATAAATATCGAAATGGACATTTTTTGCAGGCTTACGAGGTCAAGGCTATTCCATTCAATCAGATTCATGAGATCCTAGTCCACACATACTACAGTGAATGCGCCTTACGATACCAAACTTTGAGCAATTAATTACCTTAATTAGTTTTCCATTGGCTGCCATATGCTTTAATTTTGTTGACAGTAGCTTTTGAATGTTTGGTGGTGCCCAATATTGTTCCTACAAGATGAAAATTGATAATGTCAAAGTTCCTCCAGAGACAACAAAACAATAGAACATATACAAACACAACACAGAGACATTCCCTGCCAGAAATTTTACATATTCCCAGTTGGACATTCACTGTTCAGTTGGGTGAGATGTTACCATGGTATTTGAAAAGACTGACAAAACATCAAGGTAAGTTAATGCGGGATAGATGTATAGTAATACTTTTTAAGAGTGTTCAATCCCAGCAAGTTGAGATTGACAGCAAACACGAGTGAGAAAGCATGCACTCTCCCTTATTTTCCTTCAATTTTTTTTCGCTCTCATCATTTGCATCCAAAGATAACAGAAAGATGCACTTCAGTTATTTTGACTTGTTAATTATTTATTTTTAAACTTATAGGTTTCTGAAATATTGCTAAGTGATAGATTTCCAAAATTATGAATGAAAGATTCACAGATATATATACCTCTATGTACATAGCAATTGCAGCCCTGTCAGAACCCCCTGGCTCCTTCAAATTTGTTATCGCTTCTAGTATAAGATGATCCAACCTACAACCAACCAGAATTGTTTCCGATATAACAAGTTAATAACCATGTCAAGAAAAGATGGCTGCATGTCATCCAATTTGATGTCTTTTTGCTATTTTAAATGAAGGTTGAGATATACTCTTTTTGCAAGATATTTTTGTAACTTGTACGTAACAGAATGACAGAAGTAATATCAATATCCATAATCAGTAGTGATCTAACCTTGCAATTGGTTGTTTTGATTCAGTAGTCTGCACCTTTCCCCCAGTGATGGCAAGAGGCTTAGCATCAACAATTTCTTCATGACTTTGAAGTACAGTACTCACAGCCAAAGGGTTATTATCATGTTTAGGGGTTGGTAGGCTCCTTTTAAGCGCAAGCTTAGCCTTCTGCCTAGAGCCCCATATTGCTGTCACATTTATATTTCTCCATTTGTCCTATCCAAGGAAACAAATACAAACATGAATATACCAAAAACACAAAATGTAATATTAGCAACTAAATTAAGAATGGAGCTCTAAATTTTTGGGGTACAAACAGAAACACTATCCATCCAAATCAAAGTATAGACCTTCTGATCTGAAGAAAATATAAATCCTCTCTGAAAATGGATACCTTGAGATCAACATTTGAACGTAGATGCAAGACAGCACTGAATTCTGGATCTGTGAGTATTGTGCGCCATTTTCCTGCCCCATGTTTAAGTACTCCAGCTTTAAGGGCTGCTTCTTCTTCTGCAGTCCACTTCTGCTTAGGAGCACCCATCAACAGAAGTCCAAAATTCTTCCAGAACGAAATCTGCACAGTTAAATTCTGCACCCTATCAGCATTCTATAGATGATAAATGCTGAATAGTAAATAGCCTCAATTACAATATAAACACTTAGAAGACCCAAAAAATAGCATTTGATTTAAAGAAAAATCATGTTTCTTGAAGACCATAATTACCCCAAAGAAAATGAAATAAGCAAGCATAGCCTAAATGTGAAACTTAAAAGCACTGTTTTGGATTACCTTGAATTCATCCACTAAATTATATTCTTTTTTCGTTTGCCAGGGATCCACTAAATTATATTCCATTACTTGAAAAGCATAACATATTCAAGTTCAATCGTAAAACAACGAAAACATAACAAGATGCAATGCCTTGATTTTTCGAAGCTGGGTTTAACTCAGACAGTGCCCAACAAAATCCAGCCTCAAATAGACTCCACATGCGCTCCACAAACTACCAATGCACGCGCGCAAAAATAAGCTACAATTGCGTATATAATATCCAATTTTGCATGCATAACACAATATATAAATAGGATTTCAATTACAAGTTTAATACTTGATCATCCTAAGCATATCTTCAAATTTTTTTTGGTTGTTAATCTTCTGTCTAAATCAGCTCAAATTCTGAAAATTTTGTCCATTCACAACAACAACATGTAATGGCATGCATATCAGCGATTCCTACACACACACTAAAAAACAAAAGGAAAATTCATAATTAATATAAAAAGTGTGAGATTTTTGAAATTAAAATACCTCTTCGATTTGGCTGCGAAGCAAGTCGCCGATACAAAAAGAGAGAGATGGAGAAGCAGAGGTGTACTGGATCGGATAGATTGCAAAGAAGCTGACGGAGAATGTGGGCAAACTGAGATTGATTGGATTATCTGGAAATTCAAGAATTGAAAATTTTACGGAGATTTTTTTTATTTTGATTTTGTTGGTTTTATCGTTTCAATTTTCATGTTGTCCGAAAATTAAAAAGAAGTTCCATTCAGTCCTTCCCTTTTGAGAGATGGACAGACCTGCTTGGGTTTGGGATGATGGGACCACCAAATACTAATGGCTCCTCAGTTTCTTGAAATCAAGTTAGACCCCTATTTTTGAACACAACTTACACTCACATCCCCATTGCCTTTTGTTTTATTTCTTCTATTTTTTTTTTTCAAATGTCTTGGAAATTATGAAAGAATGTAATATAGAAGGTTATTAATTAATAAGGAAACATATGTGGACAAATAAGGAGAGGTATTAAAAAAAAAAATCAAAGTTGGTCAACTTTAAGTTTTTGTGTGGAGTTTTCAAACGGACATTGCTTGACAATTACAGGCTTTACAGCCTATAATTACATATACATAATTTATTTTTTATCTCATATAAAAAATACTGGATAATTTTGTACAAAACAGTAAAACATGACTTATAATTAAGTTGCATCAATGATTTAAATATTATTGTTAGGTGTGATTATATAACTTAGTAAATTACTTTAAAATTTATTTTACAGTTTTTAATGATAAACAAACTCATTTAAAAAGTTGTAATGATAAATAGGTCTACTTTATACAAATAAAGCTCACGTTATATTTTTTTTCAATATTTTTTGTGCCAAGTGCTCGACTTGTTTTTTTTTTTAATGAGCAAATTGACACTGGTGCACAGTGGCAATTACTAACAGTATAACACGGGTGTTCTATGTAATTCAAATAGTTACTGTCGCACAATGGCAATTGTCGAGTGCTCTGCTCATTAAAGTAGACCGGACTATCACTATGTTTTTGCAGGTGGACTGGCTGATCATGGGCTTTTTCGTTTTAGACTTAAAAAACAAACCTTTTTTATTTTTTTTTTATTCTAATCCAATTTTACTCTTGGAAAAAAAAAACAAAAAAAGTAAATATAAATATTATATTTGGGGCTAAATAGAACACTTCAATAAAGTTATGGGCAATTTCAGTATACCAAAAAATAAAGGAGTGAAGCAGCAACTTTATTAACATAGTTGTAAAACAACAATGTCAAACAGACTATACTTTCATCTCTGCTTTCAGTTTAGTTTGAGACTTTGAGTAGCCATTTTACAATTTGACAGGGCGCGAGTTCGGTTCTTCCGTTGGTTCGTTAATTGGCGATGGCGAGCTCTCTGCAACGCATCTCGAGCCATGCTCGTCTTCTCCGAACAACCATGGTCCCAGGTGGGTCCAGACCCTTCTCGGCGGACGCTTTGGTTGAGTACTTGCCCGGCGAGATCGGCAAGGTCTCTGGCATTCCCGATGAGCATCTTCGCAGGAAGGTACGACCCTCTTCCTCTTCGTTCTCTCTCTTAAATTTCATTTGGGTTCATTTCTAACTTTGACATCATTTCTCAATGGGGCGCATAACCCATTTCGAGTTTTGGTTTTTCGATCGATTTAGGGCATTGAAATGTGCCAATTCGTTGTCTTTGCTTGAAAATAGCAAATCTTGAGGCCCCAAATTGTTATTTTTTAACGAGAGCTATAAGCTTTGCATGGTTACTAAGCAAGTTTTCTACTTTATTGAAATTGATAGTGATTGGGAATTTCTTGGCAGGTTGTAATATTCTCACCTGCAAGAACTGCGTCTCAACAAGGATCTGGGAAAGTTGGGAAGTGGAAAATCAACTTTATTTCCACACAAAAGTATGGTTTTTTTTTTTTTTAAATTTCATTGTTATAGTTCGTATTGAAAGAAGTATGTGGGCTTTGAGAGATTGCCAATTCGGTTATGGAGTTTGAATTTGCTTTTAATTCTCATGGTTTTCTGGGTTGTGGGTATCTACTATTGTGGTTCATAGTGGATAGATAGGTTTTATACTTTTTGCTGAATATAATCTTGTGCACCAGGATGTTCTGCTGAAAAATGTGAATGATCTGTTAGAACTTAGAAGTGATACTTATGAATGCCAGTGATTTCATGTTGAATTTTGCACTGAGACAACAGTTGAGCTATTCTTGTTAAATTTGGTGTTAAACCAAACTAATCTTTTATAAAGTGTAAATTACAGTAATAACCAGCTAGGTAATTATTCTCAGACTCAGTGAATCTCTGTCTACTGAAAATGCTTATTTAAATTTTTTAACCTTTGCTGAGCAGTTGAGTGGTCCTAAGACGACAGTATAACCTGTGTGTTGTTTATAGCTAGATGGTTTCTTTCTTGGATTTTGATTGAAATATTTGAAGTCGTCTCTCAATCAAGTCTTGAAATAGACTTATTTTTGTTCTCAAATAATTATTGAATGATGATTTTGTTACCATATTAAGATGATTAATAGGCTCTCTTCATAATTTGTTTGTAGGTGGGAGAATCCATTGATGGGCTGGACATCCACTGGGGACCCATATTCCCATGTTGGTGATTCTGCACTGGATTTTGACAGTGAAGAAGCTGCAAAGTCATTTGCACAGAGACATGGTTGGGATTATGTGGTATGTTTTGTTTTGTTTTTTCTTCATGCTGCTTTAAATAAATTTCCTTGTCTTTTAACTTCAAGATACTTTCTAGTCATCTCTCAGCATGTGCTTGTACTTTCATAAAGAGTTGTCTTTACGATTTCCTAGTTATTTCTAGCATTACACAAACATAAATGGACCATTTTAGGAGTAGGCCTTTATTGCGCTTTTGAATAAATTTAGTGTGTTTTCATGAAATCATTCTCTAAAAGGGGAAAAAAACATATATCCAGTGCGTTAACATTTGTTTGTTACCTTTCAGTTCCAAATGATTTTGTGCTTACATATTTTGTATTGTAGAACAATAGTAGCATTGCAATGCTAATTTACCTTTCAAAATTTTCATAGTTTAAAACCACTTATCATTCTATGATGGAGCAAGTTCTTTTATTTCTTAATCTTTTTTTCTTTTTTTTTTGGCTTCCCTTTAAGCTATTAATGATGGTTTTTGAACTCATCTGCAGGTTAAGAGGCGGCACACACCATTACTGAAGGTATGCAATTCTTTCTTCATATTTGATGAAGCTATTTTCACTCTCATGTGATAACATTTTTTTTTTTTGTGCGCGCATGTATTTGGGTTTGGGGGAAGGGTGCACACAGGAGACAGTTGTTATTAGAGACTAAGACAGTAGTTTCGTTTGGGCATATAAGATATAAAATCATTCTGAACTTTTCATGAATTGCTACTGGCTTGGTTCTTGCTGCCTGTATCTGCTTAATTGCAAACTCCATTGATTTTTAGCCACCCTAATCTTTTTCTAAACTGAGTGTTTCTACTAAGCGGTCATCTTTTCTAAACAAAGTGTTTCTTTAAAGTTATACAGTTCTCACTATTATTCTTTCTGTCAATTCATGACATGGTGCATTAGTGCAAGCTTTGTGTATAGAACAATAAAGAATGTTTTCTGATGGCATTGACTGGAACATCAGTGTCATAGTCCATTGTATGTTTAGTGGGTTGGAAATTTGGCTGCTTGCCTTGGAATGTGTTAGGGAAGAAATGCAATAATTTGTAAAGATGATGAGGAAATGGAATAATATAGAAAGATGAGGAGTTGCCTGTCATTGAGATAGAAATTTTCTTATTCTGGTGACTTTCTTCCTTTGGACCTTGTATTTTTTTTTTCTTTTTTTTTTCTTTTTGCACTCTTGGAATGTTTTTGGCATAAAATGATCTTTGTATAAAAATATTTTGTTGCTTTTTTTTTTTCCCCGTAGATTCAGAAATCATCCTCTCTGTGGTTTCAGGTGAAGACATATGCAGACAACTTCAAGTGGAAGGGTCTCCCCCAAACTGAGTGATTTGTTTCTCGGTTCTATCTTAAGAGGGTTGTGCAACAATACTTAGTTTTCTTTGTCGTATTTCATTGAAAAAATCACTTGATCCAAATGAAACAACTTGATTATGATAATAAACAGGATTCATGTTGTGAAGTATCTCTCCCTTTTCTCTGATATAAATAATGATACATTTGAATTCCCTGTATGGTAGATTGAATGTTTATAATTTCTTCAAGGAAATTGTGCCTTCCATCCGCCTTAGAGAGATGCATTGAAATTTGGTAAGTATGTGTACAACGTGATGCAGGTTGAATTGTTTTCCTTGCTCTGGTTGGATAAGTTGCATGGGGTTTTGCATAATGAGTTATAAACCATTTATTTGGATGTGAGAACAGCATGCAAATGAGCTACCATTATGACATACCATTGATTGACTTATGTGATCAATACAGTCCGATGGTAATGGGCAGACCATGAGTTCAAAAATGAAAGGATGGATCCCAATGTCGAACTTTCATCAATCACATTGTTTAGAATGGGTCACTGTTGGTCATCCCCAAAAATGCCATTGCATTTTTTTTTTTACCATACATCTGTGATACACTCTGCTTCCATAAACATAAATGTAGATTTTAACACACACACAAGTGCATTAACGCTTTCTAATTACTTTGGTGGAACTTGGGTTTGCACTTTGCATTGGGATATATAGTCTCAAAATCAAGTTGAGAGGCTTCCCATTAAGCATGCAATTCAAACCATTTTACACGGGCGGATTTTCTGGTGCAAACATGCATAACACCAGGCTATCTTCAACCGAGAAGTTATGGCAACTATATTTTTCCCAGAGTCGAGTAAAAACGACAGTTGTAGAATGAATAGTACTTAATAACTTTGGTTTTTTTTGTTTTTTCTTTCATAATTTATTTAGAATAATTCATGTCAAACATTATTAGAGTCTTCTAGACAAGGCACGTCCTCAACTTACATGTTCTCTAAGACCAGATATTTAACTGATTATGTAATCAGCTTCACCACACAATTTCTCTGAAAATTGGCTGTCCTGTCACTAAACCTAGCATGGTGGATTGAGATACAAAACTCATAACTCAAAAAACAAGCTGCGGATGCTATGTGGAAGACAAGCTATCCACTTCAGATTTGCAGTTAGATGATTTTTTAACTATGCAACCGCCAAGTCCCTGATGAGTTTAACCTGAAGCGAACATCTTATTAACAGTAATCCCGCCAGTATCAGGTAACAGCTGCTTTGTATAATACTTGGATCTACGGGACAGATTAATCTTTCTCCTCCGCCTTTCTGGTATTGATTCAATTGAACATTCTGAAAAACCACGTCTCACAAACCTGCATAACAAACAACAGGCGTCATTCTTCAAGAGTGAGCATTGAAGGAATAAATCACCCTATGAAGGAAAGAAAATAAAAAATTATGTAAAGCTTCCCACATTCGTGCCATCAGATGATGACATTCTGGCTACAATTCTCAGTAATTTTTTTTTTACCATAATTCTCAGTAAGTTTTAACCATCCATGTAACATCAATAAATTTGGATTGATTCCCCAACCAAAAACCTGAACTACATTACAGTTTCGTACTCTGTAAAAATAGCATCTCAAACATTACTCCATTAACTAGTAAGCCATATTCAAGCATGTATAGCATGTATTTCAAGTAGCAGGAATTAACCAATCTGCAGTTCGGGTCGTAAGCAAGAAGAGCTTCTCCAATCCAAGAGAAGATGTCTTCTTCTCAATGTAATCTGCAGATATTCAAAATCTAGGAAATTATGGACTGTCCATGTAAGAAGAAACAAAAATGGTAGATATACAAAAACAAATGCAAAAGCAGAAACGGAGCCTAGTACCAACTATTTGAGGTCAGAAATCCACTACATGAATCCTGGTCCTGCAACTTAAGTCACAAGCTACTATGTATTTCCCAATCACCTACTTTATTTTTGGTCTTCCTCTTCCCATAGCACTACCTTCTATGTTGATTAAGTCACTCTTTCTAACAAGTGCCATTGTTGATCTCCAATCAACATATTCAAACCACATGATACATAGCAACAGCTCGGTTAGAAAGAAATTAACTTCTTTAGAAGCCCAAGACTAAACCCATTGCTCAAATCTAACAAAAAGGCCCTTTTGGTCTAGAGAGAAATGCCTATGGTAGTGCAAGAGTCGTTCAATAAAAATAACAATTAATAATCAATACATAAATAAGTCAAAGATTTAATCTAAGAGTTAAGTGTTATTAGAAAGACTCAATGCATTTTAAGTTTTCTAAGGGTCTCCCTTTATCCAATGAGTCTTTTAGTATTTCTATATTATTTAACAAGTCTTTTATTATATTTATGAATTATTCTAGGAGTCGGAGTCCATCCATTTGAAGCCTATAAATAAAGATATCTCTTGTAAAGCAAACCAGACTCCGGATGAATGAAAATAAGTGTCGTTGAAATGCTTGGTGCCTTGATATCTTATTTTTTTCACCTTCTCTTCTCCCTATTATCCTCAAATTCTTTAGAATTACAGCAATCTTATTCTTCTTTTCCTCTTACCCTCTTTTAATTATTAAAATTTCTACCATGTAAAACACGCCATTATCCTAAGCAACAACCCACCTTGTGTTGGCCTACATCACCCCTACAGTTGGTAGATATACAAATAATTAAAATAAGCACAGAATCACAATCATTATGAATTCAGCAGAACCTCTTGCCGAAAATGAATGTGGGTCAATTCACATCATGTCCTATTCTTCCTTTTTTTTAATTGGGTGCCAAATTTCAGTTGCAAAACATCTTGGATCAAAGATGTTTAGTAGCCAAAGATAAAAAATAAATAAATAAGGTAATCCACTATATGTAGCTTTGACCAGAAATGTATGTAAAAAATAACTGTTACTGATATTCCTTCCTATTTATGTTAATCTATGGTATGCGGCATGCGGCATGCCAATCCAGGATGCCACTTTTAGGAGATACATATAATATCATTACAAAAAGAAGGGTGGAATTTTCAGCAACAGGAAAATCATTTGAGGTGCAGTGCGGAAGAGAACAAATGCAAAGTATGAGAACTCTATTATTAAAGTTATTCTTAATATAATTATACCCTTTCAAAAGTTTTTGAAGAAGGAAATATGCTCCGCAAGTATATTAAAATTATAGAAAGAAATGACGAAAGCAACAAGATAAAAGCTATTCAAGTTTTTACAGTATCTTACCAAGTAATTTATCTCCCTGTCCTTGTCCACGGCAATCAGGAGAAACTGCAATAGCAGCAACCTCTGCACATTTCTCCTCTGGGAAAGGAAATAGAGCAGCACAAGCAATGATTTGACCTTCTCTTTCCACAACAATGAAGGAATCCAATTGTTCAAGTAGCTATTAGAAGAAATCAACAAAAAAACATGAAATTGAGTTCAGTTCAGGAAAACAAATACAAAAATAAGAATGATCAGTTATGTACTAAAGAATTTTTTTTTTTTTTGGGCAGATGTACTAAAGAATAATTAGTTTAAAATACAAATATATATATAATGTAAAACAAAATAAAATAAAAAAACACCAGGAGCACAAACCTCTTCATCAGTTCTCATAACCAATGTGCCAGATGCTTCTAAAGGTTGTATAATTTGTCTTATTCCAGAGAGATCTGATACCCTAGCCATTCGGGTTCCTTCATAAACGTCACTAAGAATGGACATTTAGTGCACAAGTCAGTGGATAGATGGAGGAAACCTTAAGTATTAAAGCTAGACTCTTATTAAAACGAAGAAGCTATCCCATGTACCTAGTATTAGATCCTATAACATTATTAATGCATGAAAATGGGAATTCTTTGGCCCAACAATACTTTTTAAAACAAAAGGTAAATATACATTGAGGAACCACTAAAATTTAATCTTTACGCCCAATCCAAGCACACTGAAAACAGGCTCTGATGAACTCCTCCAGTTTTACTAAATGACATTATCACTGTTTATAGTTGTCATTTGGACTTCCAGTAAAATCTGACCAGGCTAGTCAGCCAAAGAATATTGAGAAACAAACTTAAACAAGAAAATCAAAATATGCTGACAGATAATGACGTCAAGGACACAAAGCCAAGGCAATTACGTCACCAATCTATAAAAAAAATTTGGAGACATTTACTGCAAAAGATAGCATACCTAGCCACCATAGTCCCCATTCCATCTCTTTTAAACAATTCCAACAATAAAACTCCCCCTTTAGTGCCATCTAACAGATGAACTCTTTGAACACCTCCCTGGCAATAAATCAGAAACTACCATTGGCTGGGTCCTTGAGACTCAACATATAAAGAAGCTGAAACTTCAAACTATGCAGACACATTATGTGATGTGGTTCGCTTAGACCTGAGAATTTAATGAGTATGCCATGACAGGCACAAAAGCAATTATGATAGTATTTAACCATTCATGCTACGAACTGGTGTGAGAGTCAAGGATTCAGCATTGTGGTAAATGGAAAAGACAGAGTAAGAGAACATAAAGGAAACACCACCACATGCTTAGCATTTTTTGTCAAGTGTTCACATTTTTTAAGTCATAGGGTGAAGGCTTACATATAAACTCAAGTTCTTTATCCCATACACATTTGAAACATTTCGTTTTTAACCACAGCCTCTGAGTTTTGTAGCTAAATAAATTTTAACCTGTCTAAAGCCTGATGTTAGTGTGAACACATATTAGTAAAATAAGATCCCAGCAGTTCCAATCTCATACTAATGTGTGCATACACATATTGAAGTGTAAACCGGAAATTGGTCAATTTGTGGACTTCAACATTATGAAAATGAAATACATGGTTATGAACAAGATGAATGAGCTTTTTGTTGAAGGTGATTATTTGATAAAAAAAACAAAAAAACAAAAAAACAAAAAATCTGTATCAAAAGCAAGCTCTGCAACACCACTCAGGTTTTGATCAGATTTCAGTTTGTCGAACTAGAGACAAACAAAGTAAAAAATTCTTATAACACCCAAGAATATTTTTAGGAGAATAACTTCACTGAATATCCAAATTTCATAAAGTTCATTTTGTAAAGGGTCTATTATGAGCTTACCCTGCAAACAAAGGCTGCAGCAGCCAATTCTGAAAGGTAACCATTTAATCGACTTTGCCGCTCATGTCCCCCAATAGCGAAACCTTGTTCACCAGACCACAATCCATTCCCATTGTCAAAACCAACACCATTGTGAAACCTTGCAGTAAGTTTTTCCTTGAGAGCCTTCCCATTATGTTGATTATCATGTCCGAGACAAGAGAGGTTTTCTTCATCAACGGCTTTCACATAGCTAGCGGCTATCTCACTTTGCTTAGCCCGCTTACGAATCAGCATGTCTGCTTCTTCAAGAGTCAAGAAACGAATAAGACGTCCACTCTCATCAAGAATTGGACCGTCTATTATGCAGATAAGCTTATCTGCTTCAATGGCCAAGGCACAAGCTGTTGCAACTTCATACGTGCTGAAATGCATAAGAGCATAAATCATCAACAACCAAGCACTATACTAGATAAAAGAACAGTTGGGAGCAGAAAATAAGCAATACGCACTGTGTAAGCTTTGTATTTGATAAAAAAGAAAACTATTTATACAACATACTTGCAATTTAAAACTTCTCCAGAGCTGGAATAGCCCAGGTTGCTCAATATCACAATACAACCACCATCAAGCCTTTCACGCATTCGAAGCACGTCTACTTTCTTAACTTCACCTGTTGCCCCATAATCAACACCTGCAACGACTCCCCTTCTCTGCAAAATAAAATATTTAATTCTTTAATAATTTGGTAACCAACAGCAGAAAATTCCAAATCAAGCAAACAACTTAAAGTTGAATGTTGCATTTGAAAGAGTAAGATTCTTACCTTGGCTGCAAGAAAGTTGCCACTAGCAACACTGACACCAACGTCATGCAAACGACTACTGTCACCATGTCGACGAATGTTGCATATGGAGGGTCCTGGAGAAAGCTTTGCCTCTATCATCACAGAAATCCCCCCGGCCGCTTCCATTGAAGCTGCTAGAGATTCTTTGTCAGTTACCCTGTACTGACCAACAAACTTTGGCTTCTTTCCTGCAACAAGTAACAACTAACATGTACCTACTTAATTGGTCCATTACCAGAAAGAACAATATGCATTCATACAAAAATTTAAAAAATCACATTCTGAATACACAATAAGAAACATATGATGAAACACTCACCTCTCTCAGCCAAAAGCTTATCAATTTGCACATGGGTCCCTGGAACAATAACAAACCTGATCCCCAGGTGATGAAGAAAAGCTATATCCTGCATAAAAACCAATATTTAAAATAAATAACCCATGAAAATTAAAAATTACAAAAAACAAAAACAAAAACTTGCTTAAACGAAACTGTAGCACACAAACTCCAACCAACAGAGAGAAAACAAAAAAGAAATGTTCTGTCCCTTGATTGCCATTGTTTGTTGCATTTTCTCAGCAACCAAACAGAAGAGAGAAAATTAGAAAAGGCAGAGGAGACCTGCCTTAAGAATGGGGTCCAAGTAAGGGCTAGACACAATTTCACCGGATATAATGACAACGAAAGTACCGCCGCGGTGGGCCCACAAGTACGGCCAAGCCTCCCGGAACCACCGCACGAACTGCTCGTCCTCCATAGAATTGTAGCTCTCGCCGTCGCTCTCGCTTTCCTCCATCACAGGGCCAAACACATTACTATTATTATTGCTGCTGCACTTGAGTGAGATTCCCATCCTGCCCTTGGCTCTTCCATTATTTACCAGCTGCACCCGCGAGGGCTTCTCGGTGGTTCTGGTTAGAGAACAGTGACGAGGGGAGCGGAGAAGCAGCTTGGTTGCTGTGGCGGTGATTCGGCGGTGGGTTCCTAGAGAGCTGTATGTGGCGGCCATGAGAGTCACACACAGAGAGTGTGCCCTAATTCAACGAGAAATGCTGAGAATGGGAAGCTGCTATGGCGGCAAATGCAATGGGCCCCACACAGAAATTTTGAGTGCCCGGCCACCCCCGCTTCACAATTTTTTGGTCGTTGCTGTTTGTTAGCCAGTCACCCTCATTTCGCACCAATAAAACATATAATACTAGAAATTCTATTCATACCCACTTAATTGCTCACCTGACCCCACCCACCAGTCACTCAGCGGACTCCACCCCTGGCGGGCGACACCTCTCTCCCTCTCTTTCCTGGACGTAAAAGAAAGTCGGAGAGGCTGTCGAGCCCACGACTTTTGGTCCTTGTACAACATATTTTCCTCAACTTGTCAAACACGCATGATAGTGAGTTCAATAAACTCATTGAAGTGAGGAGTTTTATCTTAAAAGATCTTGTTGTAACTTAAAAAAATATCTTATTTAAGTGGTTTATGTAAAATTATTTGGAAGTGCTTTCTCCTGATAGATATTTTTCAAAAAATCTCTTAAAAGCGCAAATATTTTTATTCATTTCTATCAAATGAAACAAAAAATGTTTTTATTAATTTGAAAACGCTTTTAATAGTTTTAAAAATAGTGTCAAACAAGCTCTTAATATACTCAATAATATACAATCATTTATTTAAAAAAATAATTGTATTTGATTCACAATTCTTAACACAACACCTAGCAAGGAGGGGATGTGAAAGGAGTGAGAGGTGGAAGAAAAGAGGGAGGGAGGGAGGGAGGGAGGGAGGGAGAAAGAGAAGAAAAGGGAGAGATAAGAGGGGAGGCATCGGTGAGTGTGGCATGGGACCTCCGAGGTGGGGCGAACTATCGAGTGGGTAGGAGTGGTGGGAACAACTGGCTAGGGGTGGGCCGTGGGCGAGTGGGGTAGCGGGCCTCCAGCGGGAGGCCCTCACGACGGGATATTAGCTCAGTGGTAAAGCATGCCCTTGATAATTGCGTCGTTGTGCTTGGGCTGTGAGGGCACTCAACCATATGGATTATGAGTTTTTTATACGGGCAAACTGCAAAAAACTACTTCAAGTTTGAGGTATGTTGCAAGTCGATACCTCATGTTCAAAAGTTAGCTTTAAGATACCCTAACTAAAGGATGTTGGCTCTAAGGTACCTCTGTTAATTTCTCAATCCATTCCTCTGTTATGTGCTGATGTGGCGATGACCTGGCTAATGACTGGATGCCAAATGGCCTAACAAGAATGTCATGTGGCCTAACATCATGCCACGTCAGAAAAAAAAAAAAAAAACTATTCAAAAATAATTAAAAAATATAAAAACAAAAAAAAATTGAAGAAATTTTATGTTACTTTTAATCTAATTTTATATTATTTAAATTATATGGCATGATGCCAAGCCACGTGGCATTCTTGTTAGGCCATTTGGCATCTAGATACTAGCCAAGTTATTGCCATGTCAGCACATTAATTACATTAAGAAAATATACGGTAATTCCCACAAATATAAGTAATTAAAGAAATTTAGCGTGAGAGCCAAATGAATCGAAAGACTCATATTTGGTTTGGAAAGGGATTGTGGAAGTTTTGAAATGAATGGAAAGATACTCTACTTTCATTAAGTGTTTTATATTACATAATGGAAAACAGAGGACCTTAAAGACTATTGGAAATGACAGGGCTATTAACACACCACTTAAGATTCATACATTGTATCGTGTGACTTGTGACTTTGTGAGTGCAAAAAAAAATTATATTTAACTTCAACTGTAGAGAAGCTAAGTGAGGACTGAGGAGTGGGGTAATAGCATTACTTTTTTCATAGTGACACCAGTACTGAACTAAAGTAACTGCAGTAAACAAGGGATTGGCCTGGTCCAGTAAGTTAGGTAGGTGTTGGCATGTTGCAGTTGGACTCACACTGAAAATCATGGGTTCAACTCAAAATGGAGCTTAATTAAGTTGTTCACTAATTCTCACCAACTATCTTAAATAAGCTTCATTTACCTCAAAAAGAAGTTAGTGTCATGTGTGTGTGTGTGTCAGAGAGCTAGAGAGAGAGAGAGAGAGAGAGAGAGAGCAGTACCTGGAGAATGGCATCCAAGTAAGGACTAGCAACAATCTCAGCAGCTATTACCACAACAAAAGTAGTGCCTCTGTTTAAGAAACTGTAGGGCTGGATTTGCCGGAGGGCCTCCACAAATCTCCTATCTTCCTCTGAAATAGCATAAGCCTCATGACCCTCCCAGCCACACCCTTTAGCAGCTGCCACCAAGTTGAAGTTGCACCTTTTCCTTCTTTTTATTCCCATTTCCTGCCACAGACTACCCATCCCACCAACCCTCTGATTTTTCACTCTCAAACTGTAATTGGAAATTTTGGGTTTGCAGTACTGACTTGAAGAATAAGACCAACTTTGATCATGACCATAATCTTGCTGGTAATTCCATGGCCTTGATCTTAGAGTAGCCATAGTTGTACAAAAACCCAGGAAAGAAATTAATTAAACAAGTTTTGAAATAAAGAAAGATACTTCTAGCTAGCCATCTGGGTAATAGAGACAGCACCAGAAACGCGGCAAAACGTACGATAGAGATGAGAGATGGACCAGATAGTTAGAGAGAACAGAGTCAGCAGAGCAGGGTTAATTAATTAAAATATATAACAAAACAAATTGAGATTTATAGAGTTGCGAATCTGGAAGACACTTGTCCTTATTATATCAACCAAAGCAGAAGCAGTGGCGCCCTGTAGATTGTGAAAGGAACTCATTCTAATTCTCAATTATATATGGACTTTTTAACTTTTATCTTTTCTCTCTATTTAAATATTGTCACTTGCTAGATATTATCAATTTATCATATATATATATGAGAGATTCTTTCTATGGGTGTCACAATGAGGTGAGACTTTAACACATACAACACGAGGATACCCCATTCAAATATTAGTATATCGGACATGAGTCACATGATACATCCTAATAATCCATTTCTTAGTTGCTAAATCATATGTGATTAATATTTAAACTACACCTAATAATATAATCCTAATTATGAGAGAAACATCTCTACCATTCTTTGTTGATAAGATGGTTTCGAAAATTATGATCAATATGTGTGTGTGTATATATATATGGACACATATGTGCATGTCACTTTATAGTTATTGGCATGCATGATATATCATTATATACATTATGAGATTTATGTGCATTAAGTCATTGCATTTGGCCAGCATTGTGGGAAAGTTCAAACACTACCTGTAACACATTTACAAGCAACAGTAATTAAATTGGTTGCATACTTGCATGAATAGCAGGAGACAAATTAATAAAGTTCCTACATTGTACTACATAATTACATATGGTGATGTACGTGGTTCTAGCAATAGGACCATATATATCAACTCCATTTTTGTTCACATACCCAAAGTGTTTCACAGTTTCACTACTGGAGAAGTGGAGAAAATTCCAAAAGGGGGAGACGACAAAAAAAAAAGTGATACATTTATATGGTTGGCCTTCCTCTTTTCTCAAAAAAGAATAAGTAATGAGAATGGATGGGATAAGAGATTAGAATTAGGATATATAGTTTGATTTCCTCAATTTTACTAAAAAAAAAGAAGCATTCTTATATCAGTAAGTTCCACTCCTAATAGAAATTAAGGTGATAAGAAGTACAAGTAGTTTTATTTATTCAATGTGTATTGTTTCTCATGATGCTGATTTATTTATTTTTTTGGTCAAATGGAAGTTCATTAGAAAATGATGCTGATTACTTTCATGTGGAAGTTGAGACATCATTTTATCGATCTGTATACAAAATCTAGACCTTTCATCATATTGGGGGGGTCACGTGAGTTGTAGATAGAACTGATTTGAACTTCACATACACATAGACGGTGGAGATCTGGACAAAATATTATGCAAGGAATATGTCTTACCCTTTAGAGAAATTGTACCATCCCTCCATAATAGAAGAAAGAGATGTGAAGGTACAGAGAATTATGCTAAATTATATAACAAGATTCCAATGGCATATTATGAGTATCTGCTTAATTCCTAATCAGTTGGAACCTGTTCTATTTGTTTGGACCAAGTTAGTTAATAAAATACTCGGTTAATCTTGATGTCTTTAGTAGTCAAGCAATATATAGAGAATAATAGAAAGTTCCTTTCAAGTTTCATCATCGATCAATTTGAAATAAAAAAATAGTGCATGCTTCTTTTATTGCTCACCACTAGTTGTTACATCATTGTACGTTTGTTTTTGGACAAGACATGAAACCAATTATATCAATCCAAAGTGAACATATGCTGTGTGATCAATTTTTGGAATTATTAATTATCGTGTGGTGAAAAATAGTTGTGGTGACTAGAATCTTTTTTTTTTTTTTTTGGCCGGGATGGTGACTAGAATCTTAAAGATCAATGGGACACAAATATGTCGGTTAAAAAACTTCTGACGTTTAAGTTGTGCAAAGAACTCCAAATAGTGCAGAGAGAATTGTGAAGAATGTCTCATTTATTGTATGAATGAATGAGTCTAGACTTTGAGAACTCTTGTGAAACATCCATACGATCACAGCAAAAGAACTAGAGTCCCTCTAAAATTTTTTCTCTCAAAGATAATTTAAAGATCAGATCAAGAACTCATAAAGTTTTGCACAAACAAAGCATTTAGAGAAAACCTATCAAAGGTGCCAAAGTAAAAGTTCTTAAATTGCTCACTTGGCTCCCCAAAATTTTGGTTTATACATTGAAACTACTTTACTATCCATAATCAAGTTTTTAATTCCTTTCTTTTATTCGTTGAACTTTAGAAAACAAAATATAGAATTTACCAAAAAGTAAGGGGTTAAGTGAGGAATTTAAGAGTTCAAATAGAATTATAGAACCACCCTAGAAATAAAGATAGGATGGTAGATACCAGAAAACATCAGATTATAGGAGAAATTTAAACTTGGATATTCTTTTAGAAGAAAAGGAAAAAAAATCAGCTCCAACCTCCTTGGAAGAACTTCAAATCCCCCAACTGCCTACTCTAACCTTTATGGTATCTAACCGGCCAAAAAAAAAAACCCTTTATATATGGTATATAGGTGCTTTTTCTTTTTGGAAAATAATACATAGGATGTCACTATTCCTACCTAATTTTTTTATCAGTAGCCCCAATAATTTAATAAAATATTAATTTTCAATTTCATTCTAATATAAATTGACTATTAAGAACAAACATTTAATTTTAAAAAAATTAATTTTAAGTATACTCAACATCTCCACTCATCTCTCCAACATCTCTATACACCTCTCCTCTTTAACATTTAAAAAACAAAAAACATACAATATGAATTACAAATGTCAGTTCAAATTACAAGACGAAAAATATGTTACAACTCCAAAAGAATAAGTCACAGTGGAAAAAAATGAATATTAATATAGATAAAGCGTCATGTGTAAACTAAGAGTTTGGAACTTCCAGGTCTTGGTCTCCCTAACAATGGGTTGGACTATGATAGCTTAATGAACTGAAATTTGATTGTTTTAGATTGTTTTGCGGATTCAAAGTGCATCCATATTTCCTTTAAATGAAAATTGGGTTTTTGTTATGGCAATAAAAAAAAAAAAAAAAAAAAGGGCTTTTGTTCTTTCATGGATATTGATGGTCTTGAAGTATCAGAAAGACGTGTGTTTTGATTCTTAATGGTTGTGCTCTGCAGCTTTGAAGTTGATGGTTGTTGATGAGTCGTAATCTCTTTTTGTGAAATGGTGTCTATTAGGTAATCTGATTGAAATTTTGTGGATTTGATGGATTAGTTTGGCACAAATCAATCAAAGTGAGTATTTACCCGATGGCGACACCAATAACACCATTGTTAGGGAGAAGAAGCAAGAGCTCAAGGAGATCAAGAGAAGATGCCTGTGTCGGCGATGGCGGGTTATGACGATGTGAAGGAGATGTTGGGTGTGTTTAGTAGAATTGTTGGGTACTTGGGGTGTGAAGTTGGGTTTTAATAAGGATAGTTTAGGAAAATATATTGGGTATACCAATAAGTTTTAACATTTTCTAAAATGAAAGTGGGTGCAAAGAGTATATTAAAACTACTGATAAAAAAATTAGGTCCAAATAGCGACACACTAATACTTATTCCGACTATTTTTTTCAATTTTTTTTTCTCAAATCTATGTACTGCAACGTATGCACACCACATCCATTGCACTAAAACGAAAACAATATGGTAAAAGTGCGAAACCCAACCTGAGATTATCATATAAGTTGGGGGAAAAACGAGAGCTAAATACATTGTCCTTTTTTCAGTACAAATGAGACTAAAAAGGCAGAGGAGGTTTGAACTATGACCTAATATTGGAACTATAAGCCAGGAGGAGGTTATTTCAAGGAATGGGGGCTTTTTGGCCTGTGAGATTTCGTGCAGATAGAGGAGAGAAGGATTGAGAAAGATGAGAAGATGAGAAGCTGGAGATTGTGAGGTGGGAGGACTTTGTCTGATCACTAATGGAGGGCTCTTATTTTTATTTTTTGGAGGAGAGGGGGTTGGATTATTTGGAAGATTTGGGGAGTAGGAGAAAGAACTAGTTTGTGCCTTGTGGGTTGAAATTGGGATATTGGTAACCAGGTTAGCTGACATGACAAACCATGCCAAACCATCTTTAATTGCATCACCAAACATTAGCATAGCAACATACTTGCCGACTATGAGCTGTAGCCCAATGTCACAAGTGTTGGTTGCGGTCATCTATCACTAATTCCACTATTAGAATTTAGAAAGATCATCTATCACTATTAGAAAGTTGAGCCTATATGGGTGGAAAAAGGTGAAAAGGACTGGAGAATGCTACCTCTTTATTGTACAACAAAGCATTAGATCCAACCAAAAGACAAAGGAGAACATAAAAGTATTTAAGGGAAATTAAAACAACAGGTGGAGGGATTCTTCAAAGATAATCCATAAGAAAATAGCATCATATCAAATACTTATTGTCATCTACAGAAAGAGGGAAGTAACAAGTAGTTCCATCATGCTCAAATTTTGACCATGGGAATTGTTACAGAATTCAGAGACATCATGCATATACTCTCCAAGCCATTAATCACAGAAAATGTACACAACTCCATCATAAGAAACTGGAATCAGCAGTTTACCGGGAATTTATTGTACCCGGATGTGTATGTGAGTAAAAGAGTCGTGAATTCATAACACTTTTTTTGTGTGGAGCCAAAACTGTGAGTGGCTTTTGGTATCAATACCAGCCCAGTATTGTAGAATAATATGAACAAACAATAGCTGACCAGATGACAATGTCGAAAAATGAACATAAACTGCTGTTATTATTCAATTCCACAACTAATTTTCTTCACAAAAATATATCAGTAAAATTCTTGAGTCGCATTACATATTACCAAACGAAAAACCACTGTCAAACATAAGACAGTAACACTTAACTAAACTTGAATGAGATGTTACCCCTAAGATAAAGCAATCATGAATGAAGCATCGAATCTCCTTCAGAAACAAGCATCCAAAAGGCAACAACAGCAAAGTGCCGCTAAACTGCACAAGACATCAAAAATAGATACCGTTAATTATCTCAAAGTTCACATATAAAATAACTTATTTGGCTTCAATTTTTTCTTTCCTAATAATTAACTAGTATTTGAGAACTTGGTCACTTGTGATCAAGAATTCAAGATTATCAGCAATACAATTTGGCACAGTCATATTACAAAGATTGCATTCAGATTCCCATCAAAACACTTCCTAGGACAATAGGACATCGATATCCAAATAATTGTTTCCCTTTTGGTCATAGATAATTAGATATGCAAATAATAATTTGTTTTATTAAGAGGAAAGTACACCTTCTTAGGCTGTTAGGCAATAATCGCTCATAAGTCATAAGGAAAGAAATCAAACAAAAAAAGGAGGAAACTTTGAAACACCAAAATTATAAGATACAGAGAGAAGGAGAGTGTGGGCTTACCATCCTTCAAGGCAACTAGAGTTTTGTTGCCGAGGAGGAGGCTGCTGGGCATACTGCGGAGGATACCCTTGTTGTGGTGGGTACCCTTGCGGTGGGTAACCTTGTTGAGGGTAGCCCTGTGGAGGGTACCCTGGTGGAGGATAAGCATCCTTTGGAGGATACCCTGTTGAGTGTTGATGATCAATCCATCAAAAATTGTCAAAAGACCAAAACAAACCGACACAAGTGAAAAATAAAACTGGAGAAGCCAAAACCAAAACCAAAACCAAAACCAAAATAGACATCAGACATACCTTGTGGTGGAGGAACACCAACTGGGGCCTGCTGCTGATTGTAGTAACTCATTCTCTTTGTTTGAGATTCTGAGTCTGTTCCTAACAACAACAACAAGAACAACAAAAACCTGTTTTTTTTTAAAGAACTTGAGCAAAATAACAACTGGGTTTTGTTTGAAAAGTAGTGGAAGTATGAGATTTTATAAAGACTTTTATAAGGGTACTTGGAAGGCGGCTTAAGATTTGAGAACTGAACCTGAAACGAAATTTCCCTCAAATCAAGTAAGCTGAGGAAACCGACTCTATTGGGCGGTGAGAGAGGAGACGCGGTTTCTACGCTGCTTTAGCCACACACAAAAAGAGGACGAATAATGAAAGATAAAGTAGTTAGCATAGAATGCAGATTTAATTATGTAGTGGAATTCCTTTTCCCCGTATACTACCTACTAGTTTCAGTGTTTCACAGTCGTTCTACTAAACAAGTTTCTGACTTTCTCCTTTGGCCAAAAAAAAAAAGTTTCTGACTTTCTCGTATTAATACTCGATTCTGTGAACACACGTGCACATCATGCATGTGTGAGAAAAAGTATTTACTTTTTTCTTTAAACAAAATTGGAAAAGTATTCATTATCTTTCTTCTAGAATTGTAGGGTGTTTCCTAATTCCTATATTTGACATTTGACAAGCATAGTTCGTGCACCTTGATTAGTAGGTAATTCACTTCCCATTAACAATTGGATATGCGTCATAGATATCATATTTTAAAAAGGGTAAATTACACAAAAGTACTTCAACTAACCACTCTAATTCACTTGAGTACCCCAATTAAAAAAAGTTGCTCAGAGGTACCTCAATTACTAATTTTGCACACCCAGCTACCTCCGTCAACTTTTCCGTCTGAGGACTGTTAACTGCCTACGTGGCGTGCTGATATGGTTTTAAAAAAATGCCACGTGGACAAAAAAATAATAAAAAATTAAATAAACTTTAAAAAATGAAATAATTATTTTAAAAACTTAAAAAAAAAACCCAGCAACCCAGCAACCTCGCATCCCCGATCCCTCCTCCCTCCGCCTCCCCCCGTCGGCCACCCAACCCACCCACCTCCCTCCCCCTCTACAGCCACCAGCTTCACCCTTCCCCTTCCCTTTCCTACCACCTTCACTGCAGATCGCGTCGGCCACCCAATTAACCAGCGTCAAGCCCTCCTCCCTCTTTATCTTCTTCTTCTGCAAACACCTCCAGCCATGGCTACAAATATGAGGGACCAGATTGAAGTCTGAGAACTGAATCTAGCCCCGCCCCTCCCTTCCTCGCCCAACCAAGCCCCCTCACCAAGCCCCAGCCCCAGCCCCGCCTTGCCCAGATCTGCTCGCCGCGCCCAGCCTTACCCCGACAAGCCACGCCGAGCCTTGCCACGCCCAGTTGCTCCCAGCTTTGCCACACCCAGCAGTGCCTAGCCTTGCCAATCTTTTTGTCTGATGGTGGGTCACTGAATTGGGTGGCCGACGCGGGGGAGGAGGGCTCGGGGCTGGGGTTTCGGAGAGAGAGAGAGAGAGAGAGAGAGAGAGAGAGAGAGAGAGAGAGAGAGAGAGGGAGGGGCGGGGAAAGAGAGGGTGGGTGGCTGGGGTCGGTGACAAGGTGGCTGGGGTCGGAGGGGTGGGTGGCTGGGTTGTGTGGGTCTCGGAGGGAGGGGTGGGAGGCGGGGGGAGGGGTGCTGCAACAGTGCTCCATTTTTTCTTTATTTTTTTTGTTTTTTTAATTTAATTATTGTGTTTTTAATTTTTTTAGTTTTTTAAAATAATTATTTCATTTTTTAAAGTTTATTTAATTTTTTATTATTTTTTTGTCCACGTGGCATTTTTTAAAAACCATATCAGCACGCCACGTAGGCAGTTAACAGTACTCAGACGGAAAAGTTGACGGAAGTACCTGGGTGTGCAAAATCAGTAATTGAGGTACCTCTGAGCAACTTTTTTTAATTGGGGTACTCAAGTGAATTAGGGTGGTTAGTTGAGGTACTTTTGTGTAATTTGCTCTTAATTAAACTAATACTTTACGCAAATTCAAAATAATAAAACAGGACTTATTTTGAGTACCTATAATATAAAACATGACTTTGATTACAACCCTTATCCACAAATATAAATGATACTATTTATTTTATTGATTTTAACTTTTCCCTGAAAGGTTCCATTTCTTTTTTTAAATTAATGAAAAAAATAGAAAAAACAATAAATAAGTACAAGTTTTTTTTAATTTCATTTTGTAGGAAAGAAGAAAACAAATAAAGTATGAAAAGCTAAGCGTCCAAAATGAAACAAAAAAAAAAAAGGGGTAAGGCGTGCTTGTAATGTCACGCAATGCATTCACATTGACAGCTTCGTTTATAAATCTAGCTCAAATTACTACATTTGGTTCAATGTGGAAGAAATTACTTTCAAATAATATATATAGACCCCTTCAAGTGTGGGATTCCATAAATAATTTTATTTGTGGGATCCCTCATAGGACTCACTCCATATGATATTTCAACGATCCGAACAGTCTATTCTTTAAGTCTCTATTCAAAGATCATCCTTGCAAAAAATTAGCCAAATTGAAAATCATTTGTCTATCAAAATTTGATCAAACAAATAGACGAACCAAATATTTTTGACAAAACTGTCTATTTGTTTGATCAAAAGTTAGATAGGCAAATAATTTCCAATTTGACTAATTTTTTGTAAAGATGATCTATGAATAGAGACCTAAAAAATAGACGGTTCGGATTATTGAAAAACTACATAGAGTAAGCTCATTCGCCCCATCCCACAAATAAGCTTAAATGTGGAATCTCACACTTGAATGAGCTTATATATATATATATATATATATATATATATATATAAAACAAGAAAAGCTTTGCTTTACATTGGTGGACATATGCATGATTCAGAAATCTGAATATACACCCGATCATGTACAAATATGCAATGATATTCTCCTTACCAACAAAAGAGAAGGAAATGTGCAATGATATGCATGTTGAACATTTAGCAGCAAAGAGCCAATACACCAATTTTGCACCTCAGATATTGGCTTGAATTTGTAGTCTTAATGTAAGATGGAAATACTAACCAAAAAAAAAAAAATGTAAGATGGAAATACATGGATTATTCAAACTACGGAACACGCAGTACTGAGTATTGAACCCCAGTAATCATCTTACAAAAACACAAATCATCTAAAGAAAAGGGCGAGTGATCATAGGTTCCCATGAATATACATTATTTCATTTCATCACCATCAATTATCAGGCTTTAACAAGGTCCTCAAGTGCCTTCGAGATCTGTGGCTCCGTCAAACCTTCCAAACGAATGCCCCTCTCCACGCCCATGTCTGTTTAAAAATCAAAGGTAATGAAAGATGAAACAATGGTGCAACATTCAAGTTAACAGCACGGAACACTAAAGAACCAGCAAAAGAACTTACATAGCTTGAATAAATGTACATTAAAGATGGGCAATATCATACCATGATCCATTATGCATACTAGAAAAATGTGGGTCATTAAGTACATGCATGGTGCCCTTAGTTGTGAATGTAGAATGAATGGTAGCATTCATCAAGTATTCATGCGAATACATTGCTGTTAATCCACACCCAAAAATGATGACTAGATAGGTAACAGTTGTTATCCACTAGGGTGATGGCATTGGCAGGCAGACTCAGGTCTTTTCATCCCTAAGGTTGCTTACTTGCTTAGTTGAAAACTCCCCATAACATCTACGATACTTTTAAAATCGAGAGTAAAGTCAAAACGTTGGGATTCCTAAGGGAGTTTCTTACCAAAGAAAAGAAAAAAATGGAAAAAAACATTGGCTCCAAGTTAAAACAATCCTAAAAACTAGATGCTGGAGGTTAGCTACAACAATCATAGTTTGACCATCCAACAAAGACATGTTCCGTTGTCAGTCATCATGGTCCATTCACTGTCCTAACTTAATTTTTAGTGTGGCTTTTCTTCCTGCTCTTGACCTCTGGTGGCATCTCCAACAAAAGCAAGATAACTAAATTTGGTACCACCAATCACCCAGCAAGTAAAACTAATATACGCTGATCAGAGAAACAGTGCCAACATTTATGAGTTGACATGAACTGTTGCTTTGATAAAACTTACATCTCTTCAGACCTAAGAAAAAAGGAATAAAGCTTACATCTTTGAAACTTCAATAGTTATCAGTTATCCTCATTATTAGAGATTTTCGTATTGCAGCCTTCGAATAAAGCTTTAAAAACATGGTTTCAGTCATACTTATGAAACGCTGAAGAAAAGAAACGTGCAACCAGAACATATTCAAGTTTGTCAATAAATGCTGTCATTTTAGTTCCTAGCCCTTACAGATAAAACCCATGTTCCCCACTGAACTTGAGAAACAATAGTGAAAGGTCTCAACCATCCTTTCCCTTATCTAAGCAGTTTCCACAACATGGGTAACTTTGTATGATCACTTTTCTAATTTTAAAGGGTAAAGAGATCAGCTAATAAAAGAAAAAGGTATCATAAATCTAGAATGCAAATATGTCACGGCCATGGGAGAGCAGCTTATGAACCTTCACAAAATTGGAAGCAAAAACTAATGATGACACATAATATTTTCATGAATTTAAGCATTATAAATTCCAAAGGCACTGAGAAATGTTAGAAAAAAGAACAAAACAAAACAAAAGAAAGGTGGGGAAGAGTGGGAATTTACCATATCGAGCCCATAACTGAGGCTCAATCCCACTGCATTCACGAATCAAGATGGGCAATTTGGGATTCAATTTCTTGAGATCCTTGTAATTTTTCTCGACAAATGTTCTGCAAATACAAAGAGATTAACATTGTTATTGATGCTAGCACTTAGCAGTGATTAAGAAAGAAAGGGAAAGAGGGAATGCAAGGAGGACCTGGTGAGTGCGCTTGAAGGGGACGATTGGCAGAGTAGAATCCTCAGCTCCTTTAAGTTCCGAGATAGCTGTTGTCTCCAGGCCATTTTCTTGGTCTCTCGGTCTCGGACTCTCTCTCCTCTGCTTGGCTCACGAATGAAGAAGATTCAGGTTGTGCGAAGCGAATGTTTTATGAGACAAACGACTTGTCGTGCAGTTTTAACGACATGACGTTGGAAGTGTTGTGATGAGCATTTAGGATAATAACAGTAATACTAGATGGCTTGTGACTTAGGCCCCCATTTTACCAAAAAAAAAAAAACAGATGGCTTGTGAGTTGTGACTTTTGTATCAGCTGTAAGACTATAAGTAAAAAAAGTACCACATTAACTCGATAGGGTTAGAATAATAATTAGTGTTTATAGTACTACTCAATTCTAAATAGCATTGAAAGTGAGTCTAATTACAATTTGGTACTCCTGTTAGATTAAGCCAGGTTCCACTAAGATTGTCACTTCATTTGCGTCTATTTTGCCCTCTAGTTTTTCAACGTAATTAGAGGAAACAAGTTCTAACCAAATAAAACACTAGCATGTCATCAACATTATTTGGTGATTAAATTGTTAATGACATGCTTACTAATTGTAAGAACGAGGCTTATCAATTGTACGATCAAGAGTGTGTGTTAAATATCGACTTGTTAGTCACAAAAAATAAAAAAATTGTTCTTTACTAGTGCTAAAAAATAGTGAATTAACTGCACATATAGATATAAAATTTCGAACCTCATAATCGCTCTTGCTTCTCTCCATATATCAAAATTGATCACAATCAAAGAAAAGCAAGAAAAGAGAAAAAGCTTGAAGAATAAGCTCTGAATTTCATTGATTAAGTTACAGCATGAATGAGCCAATGAAGGAGCCAAAGGCTTTATACATTAACAACTAAAACTAGTCTTCTAACAAACTTTAACAAACTCGTTACTTTCTAACTAATGCCACATGTCACAATCTTACAGACCTTTTACTAACTAAATCACTAACCACCAAGCTACTGACAACTGTACAGTCAACATCCCCTCTCAACCTCAAAAAAGGAACTAAGTCTGAGGTTGCAACAATGTTGATGATGTAAAGGGCTATGGAGACCCTTGGTAAGAACATCTCTACACTGAACCCTTTCTCTAACATTGTGAAAATTTGTATCAAGATGTTTAATCTGAGAATGAAACACTAGATTGGTGCCTAAAGCAAGAGCAGAAAGATTATCACATCGAATGAGAGGAGGATAAGGGAGAACAACATGCAGATCCTTAAGAACATTTATAAGCCAAGAAAGATCAGAGACAATATTAGTCAGTGCCCTATATTCAGCTTATGTGGAGCTTCTGACCACAATACCTTGCCTTTTGGATTGCCAAGAAACAGGAGTACCAGCAACATAGACTATATAACCAGTTGTAGATATTCTATCATTGATATCGCCTCCCCAATTAGAGTCACTATAAGCTGTTAATTCCATGTGACTAGAATGATTATGAAGACCATAGGTTAAAGTCCCTTGCACATACCTCAAAATCTTCTTAACTGCATCAAAATGTGTCTCTGTAGGTCTGGCCATAAACTGACAAACAGTGTTGGTGGCATAGGAAATATCAGGTCTGGTGAAAGTAAGATATTGGAGAGCACCTACCAGACTCCTGTAGAGTGTAGGATCTGAGAGAGGATCTTCTTCATTTTTAGCCAACTGCAAATGAGGTTTACATGGAGAATTGCATGGTTTTCAATTTGCCAGACTAGCCTTTATAAGTATATCCCTGGCATATTTCTCCTAACAAACATAGATATTACCATTTTGCTTATATTTAATCTGCAATCTGAGAAAATATGTCAACTTACCAAGATCTTTCAAATCAAATGTCAGACTCAATTCATCAATCACATGCTGAACTTCTTGAGACTGTGAACCAGTGATGATAATATCATCAACATAAAGTAATAGAAGAACCACATTAGCAACACAAGTCTTAACAAACAAACTAGGGTTTGAATGTGAAGATTTAAAATGAATAGAGGGAAGAAAACCTGTGAACTTCTCATTCCATGCCTTAGGAGCTTGCTTCAAGCTATAAAGGGATTTTTGAAGAAAATAAACATGATCCTCAAAACCCTGGGGTTGTTTCATATAAACTTCTTCTTTCAAGTATCCATGAAGAAAAACATTCTTCACATCAAGTTGTTTCAATTCCCACTTCAACTGGGCTGCAAGAGCAAGAACCAATCTCACTGTTGAATGTCTCACCACATGACTGAATGTTTCCGCATAATCCAATCTCATCTCATGACTAAACCCTTGTGCCACCAATCTAGTTTTATATCTAGATAGTGTGCCATATGGATTCTTTTTCAATCGATAGACCCACTTGTAGCCGACAACATTTATATTCAGTGGTCTAGGAACAAGTTTCCATGTACCATGAGCATGCAAGGCATTAATCTCCTATGTCATAATCTTTCTCCATTCTTCTTGAATCACAGCAGCCCTGAAACTAGTTGGTTAAGTCAATTGCAGAATATCATAAACACATGTTAAGCCAGAAAAGAAAGCAAACTCCTCAAAGTCTTTACTCTCCATAACTACACTAAATCAATGAAATTCACTGAAATCTTTCTTTTGAACCACTCCTGCCTTGGATCTACTAATCATACCATGATCATTATCACTATTTAGCTTAGTAGTAATAAATAAAGACACTATTGCAGTATCTTTTGGAAAGATATCATGGACATGCAACACTTCTTGCTCTGTCCTTGGAGAAGTAACTGAGGAACTAGACCTATGTAAAGAGGCAGCAGTCATATGATGCACAATAGGCACCAAAGGTACCTCAGGTACATAAGTCACTACACATACAGTAGATACATGTGCATAAGGCACCTGTGCAGGAGGCATACAAGGAGCAGTGGACACATAAGAATATGGAACATGAATTGGAAGAATAAGTAGAGTAGAATCATGTGAAGTGGATGGAAGAAAAGAAGGAATAGAATGAGATGATTCTTGAGAAAAAGGAAAAACAGACTCATGATCATGAATTACATGCCTAGTCAAAAACAATCGAACAGTTGAAATATTGAAGCACACAACCCCCTTATAACCTAAAGCATATCCCAAAAACACACACTCATCACTTTTAGGTTGTGACTTATTGATATTATAGGGCTTAAGAAAAGGGTAGCATGTTGTCCCAAAAACTTTAAAATGCTTAATATCTGGCAAATGATGAAACATTTTTTCATAAGGATAAATCATGTGAAGAATTTTACAAGGCATTATGTTAATAAGCAATGTTGCATGAGAACAAGCATGATACCAAAATTTATGTGGAAGTTTTGTAGCATGTAAAAGTGTGATAGTTGTTTCAACAAGATGTCTATTCTTTTTTCCAACTATCCTATTTTGTTGGGGTGTATATAGACAAGAAAAATAATGAATAATACCTTTAGAAGCTAAAAATGAGGAAAAAAATTTACTAGTAAATTCACCCCCACCATCAGACTGAAAAATCTTAATGCTTGTATTAAACTGATTTGCAACAAAAGCTGTAAATTTGACAAAAATAGAGAAAACATCATATTTATTGATCATAGAATATACACGTACAAATCGAGTACATTCATCAACAAACAACACATAGTATCTATATCCTTCCAGAGAAACAGTGGGAGAAGGACCCCATACATCACTATGAATTTTCTGGAAATGAATTGACATATTGGTTGACATGAGAAGTAAAAGGCATCCTAGACATTTTCCTCCTAAACATGATTTACACAAATGAGGTTGACTATCTTGAATAACATAAATGTGAGAATCGATCAGACAACATCTTATTGACTACCTTATTTGTTGCATGACCTAACCTATGATGTCAATCAGAAGTTTTAACAAGCTGACCAAGAAAAGCTACATATGAAGCAACTGGATGACTCTGAATCTTCTTTGGAATAGGGTATAGACCTTTGCTACTCCTTCCTCTGAACATCTCCTTTAGTGTTATCTTGTCCTACATCCAAATTTCATGTTCATCAAATGAAATAGTACAATTGTTATCTCTACACAATTTATGAATAGACAGAAGATTGGCAGCTAGTCTAGGAACATGTAAGATATTGCTAAGACTAAGAAAAGGAGAAAAAGAAGCATAACCAATATGCTTGACTCCCAAGCCTTCACCACTTCCAACTGTGATTTTCTCACCCGGTTCATAAGGTCAGCAATTGTCAGATTGTTTAAGTCAACTGTCATGTGATGTGTAGCTCCTGTATCTGCAATCCAGACATCTTCAGATGCAAAACCAACATTAGCTTGAGCAGTGAGTGCATTCAAAGTATGAGGTGGTGCTGAGCCTTGATATGCATAGTTTGATTTGTTGGAGCAATCTAAAGCCACATGACCTTTTCTGCCACAGATTTAACATTCCACAACAGAAGAAGCATTATTCTAGGATGACTTGTCTGTATCAAAATAATTGATAGCAATGTGCCCTCTTCTAGAACAGATTTGACATTCAAGAACCTGTTTACCTCCATTGTTCTAGCTATTGGCATTGTTACCCCAATTGTTATTAAACCTGCCACCATTACCACCATAATTCCAGCATCTACCACCATTCGTATTGATTATTGAACCTGCCACCATTATTACCCGAGTTTACCATAATTCTCATTTCTACCTCCATTATTTCAGTAACCACCACCACCACCATTAGTGTTATTATTCCATCTCCCACCATTATTATAACCTCCCCAGAATAACCATCACATGAGTGATTACTATAACCATCATTTCCATTGAAACCACCACCTTTATTATTCCCAAAATTACCATTGCCATTATAAGAGCTTTCAGAATTAGAACCAAAGCCATTAGAACTTACTGTATAACTTGGTTTAGGCACATGAAGCTTAGCTACCATGGCAGACATTGTCTAATTAGAGGCCAAAGCAAGAGCTAGCTTTTTATTAATATCATGTTCAGCAGCAAGAAGTTGGGATCAAAATTCCTTTATAAACATAGAACGTTGATGACCTCTCAGTACAGCCTTCACAAGATTAAATTCATCAAGTAAACCATTTAATGCAACTACATATACATCATCATTTGTAACTTGCACACCTACAGCAGCTAATTGAGCCCTGACATGCTTAATACTCATTAAAAATCTTTCAATATTATCAGCACCTTTTTGCAAGGTTTGAAAGTCAGTTTTGAGTTACATACTTGTTGCTTTAGAATCAGTGCTATACCTTTATCTGATATTCATCCAGGCTTCATGAGCAGAAAAACAATCTAGGATATATTCCATAGACTCCTCAGTAATATATGTCATCAACAAACTAGTTAAAGCCTTATATGTATGATCCTATTCAATAAAAGCCCTATTAACCTCAAGTGTACTCACCTCATCCTCATCGAGTACAAACTGTGGTGGACAAACATTTGATTCATCCAAATATCCAACAACCATGATCTCCTAATATTGTCCTTAATTACTTGAAAACTGTTTTTAAGGTAATTAGAATCATTCAACCTTAATGTCAGAAAAGGTACGTAACAAGCCATCAACCTTACTTGCAATCGACATAACTTCAAACTTGCTTCAACAACAATACCACAACAACACAATGCCACTTCAAGAACCCCAGAAATACACAACACTTCAAATAATCACAACACTTCTCAAGAAAACATCAATGATTCATGCAATCCAAGACTAATCACAACAACACCATCATCATCAGAAGAAAAACACTACCACAAATCATAACGACCAACCCAGAAACAACCCAAGAACAAGACTAATCTCCACACGTCACAATCTATGAACAATTATCATAAAGAACACAATCTTTCACCAAATTAGGATTTGAAAGAAGGAAAAAGACACAATACCCAATCAGCAGACACTTAATAGAACCATCTCTGCAACTCAAAGAACCAGAAAACCTGAAGTACGATCTTCTTCTTAAAGATGATCAAGCATGGAGTAGATTGAACTGAGCAGATCCAGTCAAGTACGAACACTACAATTGGAGCAACACGTCGTCGCTATGGTGGAAGAAGCGTCAGGATTTCTCCTGCTCTGATACCATGATCACAATCAAAGAAAAGCAAGAAAAGAGAGAAAGCTTGAAGAAGAAGCTCTGAATTTCATTGATCAAGTTACAGAGAATGAATAAGCCAATGAAGGAGCCAAAAGGCTTTATACAGTAACAACTAAAACCAGTCTTCTAACAAACTTTAACAAACTCATTATTTTTTAACTAATGCCACATGTCACAATCTAACAGGTCTTCTACTATCTAAATCACTGACCACTATGCTACTGACAGCTGTACAGTCAACAAAAATTAGGGGCGAAGATAAGATTTTACAGATGAGAAGGCCGAAACATAATACATCTAATATTTATTTTAGTTCTCACCAATATCTCAAAATATCTCACAAAAAATCTCAATAGTATCTAAAATTTATATCTTAAAAAAAAAAACTATTTTAGTATTTAAAACAAATAGTATAAAATTGCCAAGTCACTTACATTAGATATATTAAGTGTTCATAGAATTAGCATGAATGGCATGCCACATTCTTTGAGTGACCCTACACCCCAAAACATATTCATAAAAATTATGTGTATTCATATAAAAATATACAATTAGAATTTATTTAATATAAGCATGTTAAAAAAATTATTGTTGGAATATTAGATTTTACACGTTTGTTGCACAAATCATCACCAATTGTATTTGACTCTTTGTGTAATACCAAGTTCTTAAATATTGATTTTCTTGTTTAGTATAATTATATACTTGTTTTTTTAGTTGATATATAATTATTTGCATTAGTATTTAGGTAAGGAAGGCTTTAATCTAAGAAACTAGTCTTGAAGAGGTCTGGTTCATAAAACAAAACAAAAAAAGTTTGTTATTTAAGGCTATTTGTTCGATGTTTCCTGATATGATAAGTGTTGTAATAAAAAAAATTTGACATACTCTAAAGGGGTTGAAATTTTATAGTTTACTTACTGAGTAATCCCACTAGTAGTAGTTTAGTGATGATGATGCTCTTGACGCATTGAGTGATTGGCAAAGTCTTTGAATTCGGTTCAACTTCTAGGACCAAATTTATGATTTATTTATTTTAAATGTTGAGTTTATGATGTCAAGTTTATAATTAGGAGATATGATTAGGAGATATTATTGACTACTTTATAAATTTAATCTATATTATGGATTTTGAAGCAATTAGGTTCAAGATTTGGGGTTTTTTATTAGAATGTATGACATGATTTATTTGATAAAATTAGAAGAAAATTTTTCGCATGGCCTAAGTTATGTAAGTTAATTTCAAATCACATATTCGAATGTATGTGTTTGTGGTCATAATGATTTGGTGTGTGTAATAGATTTTTAAATAAATTCAGCTGAGCTTCATATTACTTTCTCATCTAATCTATGTGGACACACAATTCACTCACTTGAGTACTTGAGGCTTTTTTTATAATAAGAAATATTTGATATTTTGGCATTAATTTGAAGTCAACAAAATAGCATATTCGTAGCAAAATGTACATTGGCCCTTCTAGGAGTGGAGTCAAGAATTCCTTGTAGCAAGGGCTGATCCAAAATGATGAGACACTATTCCATATATTTATATATGGGTTCAATTTGGGGTTTATTTATTTAGTAATAAGTAGAATACTAAACACATCATTTGTAATCCCAACTCCCAAGCATTATTCTATTTTGTATCATGATTCTAGCCCAACTTCTATTACCCAATTCTTTTTTTTCTTTTTTTTTACATTTACCCTTTTAAAAAGGGCAACTAAACAACTCTTCATCACATTAACACAATGATCCATATCCAGGTGGATAGATAAAGGAAGAATTGTTTGGTTGCAGTTTTTTGCAAAGATAAATGTGGATTATAGACAAAGATTGGGTCAAGAATCAAAATAGAAATAATTGGACAAATAACCTATTCTTAACAAAAAAACAAAAGCAATCTGAATCAACTAAATACAAAAGAAAGATAAACTCATACTGTGCATAATCATTGAGTTCACGTAACCAAACGATGTGGTGAGATTTAAGTTAGATGATATTTGATTTAATTTACTTTGAATTCAATTTAAGAATCTCTGTAATGTTCATGGGAAGAAAAGAAGAGAAGACAAAATATTTTTACAAGGGATACATCAACAACACATTATAACGTAAATTGATTTTCAAAAGTTTGCAGGGGCTATGATCTCTCTTAGTCCCTTCTATGTTCCGTCCCTGATCAAACCGACTACATATTTCGAAAAGCATCTTGGTTTTCCCAACCCAACTTTGAAATGCAGCATATATCCTGCTGAATGTGCCATGTTGATTTTGCAAAGAACATGTCAGATGCTCCACACTAAAAGAGCCACCAGTGGCGCTGATCATCAGCTCTTCGAGTGCTGTTCGGGGTTATGCTGATTCTTTCTGCATTTGAGACCAGCCATTTCCCGAAATCAGGAGAAGAGGCAAGTTCTACCAAGGCTTTCTCTGTCGAGTCTCTGGTGAATTTTTCCCACTCATCTTTTGAAAATTTTCTCCTTTCAGGTGTGGTGTGGAAGGCTGAAGGATATAACCCTGATTCTGATGGCTGACTACGTGGTGTCCTCCTGCTAGAACCTGAAGCACATATATCAGTAGCATGCCAAGTGGATAATAATAAGCAATTATCTAATGGTTTGATTAGTAATGGAAAATTAAATATATGGGAAACAAGCGAACCTAGGCCGGATGAATTGCATGAAGCCAAGCTAAAATTTTTGGATTGAGGCCTTGGGGACTCAAAGTCTTCCTTGCTTTGAGCCTTGCATATGTATTCATCAAAAGCATATTCAGAAGTGTACATGTATTCATCCGGAGCATACTCAGGAGAATCAGGAACCTCCAATCTTCTGCTCTTCTTTTTGGGTGATTTCAACAGTTTCCTGCAGAAACATTCCATAAATGTCATGAATGGCCAAAAGGAAAACCATTGCAAAAATCAAAAGAAACATGCATATCTGCAGATCATTTCAGATCCACAAATTATCATGTTGATTGCCAGAAGCATGAGGAACTGTATATCCATTTTTTTTATTTGAAAGAAAACACATGCGCAAGCGCACACCACACACTTCAGCACTATTGACGTTTAGAGTCAACTCATAAATAACATATTTAAATTGTAGATATCGATGAATGGAAGCAGCTCATGATCATGGAAGAGAATAACTAAGCTTCAGAACTGGAAAAAAAGATACCTGTACATACGACGAAGGAATCTCCACCTAAAGATTTGCCTCAATATTGAAGAAACTATAATTCCAAATATTAAAGCTTCTGCTGCCAGTAGGAGATCGGAAGAACTCTGAAAATAAAGAATATATCAAATCAATTTTTGGATAGTGAGACATTTACATGATCACGGTTAATAAAAACGCGAACCCCAGTTAGATTCAGGCATGATACACTTTTTAGTTATTGGGAGAACCCAAGGATATAACATACCTGAAGAATCGCGGTGGCAGCCAGAATTCGGATAGACCAAAAAACAAACTGAGATGTGCTTATATCAATTGATCCATCTTCCGTCAAGACCAGTTTGCGGACTGCCCAGAAGCCCAACCATGCTCCAGCCAGTATAACAAAAGCCAGAAGAAATATAGCCAACTGCAAATAATTGAGAGCATTTTCCAAGTATTACCAACAGTTACTGTGTAATCCTTAGTGTATGGGTCGCAGCAAAATAAAATAAGGTGAAACAATATTTCTCCATTGACTTTAATGAAACAGTAAATCCAGCAAAAAAAAGGGGCAAGAGATACCACAAAAGCAACAACAATTATGAATATCAATTGACCCTTATAAAAAAAAGATCTACTTCAAGGTTGATTCATAAATTATTTCCACACACACAACCCCCCCCCCCCCCCCCCCCTCCCAAAAAAAAAAAAAAGCACCCAAATACAAAACAAAAAACCCCCATGTAAAGAATGACCGTGTGCTTCTAAGCCTCTAAGGTATAATGCCATTCAAATATTTGAATTCTAATTTTGACATTAATTAGTACACACCTGAATAAAACTAAAACCCAAGATGGTAAGAGTAATGGAGTAGTGCAGAATTATAAGCACATCTAACCTGAAAGAGAATACAAAGTAAATCAAAACCAAAAGAAAAAAAAATTGAAAAGTATATTAAAGAGTTCATATGTTATTAACAAGATCTTTAACACTTCATATTTCATTAAAGCAAACAACTATATTCCTAAGTTGAAGAAGTTATGAGGGGGGATTTCTTTCCCCTAAGAGATGGCCATTTATTGATTATTCCAGGCATATCACTTGAAACTACATATAATAATTTTTGGTAAGAACTAAGTCTAAGGCAGTAAGGCTGGCTTCACCAGGTAATCAACTGAAGTTGGCATAGTGTCATTGACTTTTATGGTTGTTTTAACTTGCAACAGAAAACAATAATAAAGGTCTCCAGAAACAGAACTATGATATGAAAAGGAATAATCTGGATGGCAAACCATGAATGCATTCTGCTTTATGTGATACTATGGTAATAATCAGAATAATTCAAGATAACTTACTTACAGGGTTATACATGTCTTCACTAATTCCCATCTCTGTGAGTATTGTACGCAATAATCCAGGTATGTAGCGGAGGAGAAAAGATCCCAGACCAATCTGATAAAGTGTGAGAATTACATGGATCATTATCATAATATCATGTAAACAAAAACGACATAATGGTAAATTAACTTTAACTCTGATACATACCAGGGATGAGTATACAAAAACTGCAAGCGAGTTCCTTCGACCAGTTGGGAGAAGCTTCATCCCCTGTAAACAAGCAGAAAAAATAAAGTCATACTAATTATCAGTTATATCTTCTTGGATGAATCTAAAGACTTTCTTGCACAATCTAGATTACATAGGCAGCTTTACGATAATACATAAAGTCCACGTGATAAGAACTGCAAAGGAAAATTTCATTACCTGAAAAAGGACCATCAATATTACAAGAACCACCCCTATTGCCATTGCACTGCTGTAAAAAAATACTAATGATCTGCTCAGGGGGGATGCCAAGCTCATCATGATTATGCCCAATATCAAAAATATTATGCGATAAGTAAAAAATTCTGCAAAACAAAACAACACATCAATGAACCAGTCATTAAATGTAAGGATTAGAGTAAGATGTAAAAGTATATGCATATTAGACTGAGAAGAGTTACCTTCTTCAATGGACACCTCATAGGTCTCTAAGGATGAAGCAGCTGTCCGTAGATCTAAGAGTTTGTTTGCAAAAGGTGACATGGATTGAGACCAGGAGCCCTTGGCAGCTTTCTCCCACTGGTTGTGAGGGCACATCCCTATTCCAAGAGATACATTTCTGCAAAGAAACATAACACTCTTAAGTAATAACTAAATGCATTGGTATCACATTCTTCACTGTTTCTGTTTTCTAACAAAACTAAATCTTCATTCCAAGTTGGGATTACATTATTGGAAAGAAAAATAACTCAGTTGATGACTAAGATGGATGAGCACTTCCATTGCATATAAAAAGCAAAATACTGCTCTATGATCAAAACTTGAAAATTTAAGTTCAAAATACATATGCAATCAAATACAAAAAGGCACTTGCAAACTGTTTCAGTGTGATTTCAACAATGCCGTTATCAGAGACTGCTAGCAAAGGTATACAGCCCAGAAGACACTTCAATAAGCATATGCCCTTCCCACAATCACCAATTATAAATCTAACAATATAATAAAATGTTTCATTTCAAAGAAAACACAATTTGACATTACACACAAAGAACTACTTCAAAACAGCAGCAAATAAACTATCACTTTTCAGAGACACTGACAATATAACTTCTTTCCCATTCAGTAAAATAAGTCCTGCACACAAAATGTGTCACAGACACGTAGTATTAACAACTCACAAGGCCCATAATATTGATGACTCACCTGTGAAAACAAACCTCAAAGGTCGCTACGTGAATGCTTGAATTTATTCCTGATACCTTCACCTTCACCATGTGGGCAAACTTCCCCAAATTTTTAAGCCTTGACAATCCACGGATATGAACTCTTTCACACACCACTGAAGTACCAGGCTTAGAACCAGGAGATTTTTTAACTGGGATGCCATGAGATAATTGTAACTTAGCAGAGTGGGCAATATCTGCAAAACCAAAAGCATAAGAAAAGGGTATCAGCACCCAAAATGTCAAACTTTCACCCAAAGGTTATTTTCAGAGGTACTGATCCCAGTAGCCTTTTTCAATCTTGAAAAGATGTCCAACAACGCTGCCATCTAGGAGGCATGTTTTGGTTTTCAAAAGAAAGCACATTTTAATAAATGCTATACCTATAATGTAGTGGGTACTGAAAGATCACACACACAGACAGAGCCCATTAAATTAGTAAGTAATCCATAAAGACTAGGATTTTAAACCAAATTATATGTGAATAGGTAAGAAAACCCAACCAAAATATCAATAAAAATACCCAATTCTTGCAGACAAAGGAAGAGCAAGTCAAAACCAAAATTTGAAAATTTCCAGGCTCTTGATTCTTTATAAAATTAAAGAACCAAATAAATAAGTCTACTCCTATCCACTTGAAAAACCTATATTTGAGTTCTCGAATTCTTGGCAATTTTGTAGCACAAGAATCACATAACTTTCTTCTTTTTCCTCAGTATGCTCAGCAACCGTTCAGAACGAAAAGTATTAAGAAAAAAAATATTTGGAGCTTTAAATTACTGTTTATAATACTAAAAACCCTAGATTTGAAAATTTCATAGAGTTGGATAAGCGCAATAATATTTAAATTAGTATTGGAAGAGAAATTACCTAAAGAATGCTCATTGGATGATTCAATGGAAGAAGAAGACGAAGACGAAGACGAATATGGGAGCGATAGCAATAAAAGCCAGAGAATGCAGGCAGAGACGCGAAGCGGTTTAGCAGAAGCCATTGTTTCTTGGTTTCGACTTTCGAGTCACAGAGAGAGAGAGAGAGGGGAAAAGCGCGCGTCGAAAATACGGGACGTTGGCAAGGGCAATTCTGCTATTTTGTAGGGATAGAAATTTTATTGGGCCTGAGCCTGACCAACATTAGTGAAACCGGCCCAGGATGTGTTCGTTATATGAGAAGCAGGCTGGGCTTTCGAAAAATAAAAAATAACGAACACACAACATTTGAACAGTACGCCTAACCAAACAAAAAAATGTACACCTAACCAAAAAAAAGTTCTGGGATAAAAAGACATAAAAAGAAAACTCCAAAATATTTCTTTAATTCGGCCTTGTTTAGGGAATAGAATTAGATTGGACTAAATTGAAATAGACTATCACAAGATTTACACTTTTAGTCACAAATTGTGTTGTGATTAAAACCTTATTTTTTGTAGTGATAGTCTATTTCATGAACATATGCTGGATAGGATAATTGCTCAGATTTTTTTATGGTATCAAAATCTGATTATTTACATGGGCTAAACAGCCACACGTGTTCCACATTACTTAATATGAGTTGTTCACACATTTGACTTAAACGGTGTCATACGTCAGGAGATATATCAAAATGTAAAGTATTATCCCACATTAAAAATTTAAAGCCTTATATAAGGCTTTATAAGGTCTTATGACTTGAATCTAAACTTTAAGGTGTGACTGTGTGAGAGCCCAATATTTGGATAGATGAGGTATTTTATGGTGTATATTTGTTTTTTTTTTTTTTTTTTTTAGCTTAGGATTTAAAACTTAGTTTTGAAGTTGTGGGCAAAGCACTTATGTTGTTGATGATTGGCCATTTATAACCTTTTTTTGGATATGGGTCTTTCTACTGTGCTGCAAGTATTTGTTCACTGATGATGTTAGTGGGATTGTTAGGTCTCTGACTTGTCCTAACTTAATTTGTTTTCCCCTTTGACCTTAGGTCCAATGCAAAAGGCAATTAAATCATTGAACATTCATTATTCAATTAGGAGAACATGAACACCCTAATTCTAACTTTTGAAGAGGAATCTCATGGGAAAAAAAATAAAAAACCAAAAAAAGAAAGAACTTTTGAGAGAGGAAGTTAAGAGGCAGCGCACTGGGGAACCCTTATTGGCTGGCGCTGCAGTGCTTCAGAAGTTTGAACAAAAGAATTTCTCATGTAAAAACAAATGTAAGCCATCATGTCGAACAGTAAAATTTGTTGCAGAGGATTTCTTCATAAATCACCGAAGAGAAAGACTTTTACGTAAAGAGTGTATATAATATTGTCTTTCTCTCGTTACGTGTTAGATCACATGATAAGAGAAATAGACATAAAAAGTCAAAGTTAGTCCGATGATTTAAGTGGCCCTAAGCAAGAAAAAAATTTAAGACCATTTGCCCATTCAATAACTAAAATTAATTGACCAAAAAATCAATAAGCAATTTCTAATTTAATACCCATCAATTTAGTAAGAGAAATTAAAAAAATAAAACTTATTTGAATTAATTGAGAATCTTAAAGTATACAAAAGCTAGAATCAGTTTTAAAGATAACTAATACATGTAGTAAATTTTAGGCTGCAAGTAGCAAGATTCTTGGCAAGCTATATTCCAAATTCTCTGCTAACAAACCTTTGTTACCAAATTAGAGAGCTTTCTTACTCCTCGATATTAATTAAAGAAGACAAAGTGTAAAGCAACTAAGAGGAATAGTCGAATGGATGAATGAGGCCATACTATGAGACTGAGAGTGATGAAGATGAATGAATAGTTGACAAATAATAGTTAGAGAAAGAAGATAATTAGAGGAATAAACCATAGATGAAGGAGGCATAGACTAAAAATAAGAATAGTAAAAAAAGTTTGTTTTTTTTATTTATTTAAAAAGCCCAACTTAATTAGAAGTTTGAGGCCCTTTGGGTAGGTGGCCCTAGGCGGTCGCCTAGCTCGCCTACCTTCAGGGCCGGCCTTGCAAATAGTATATACAATCGTGAGACACAAACAATATATACAACCCTGATAAGTAAATTTTTTCCATTACATAAACAGTATTGCTACACTTAGCACATTTTTATACTACAATTTCATACCATCTTACATGGCATTTATACATTAGATACTAAAAATTAAAAAATTAAACTTAAAAAAAAAAATATATCATTCCACTAAAATAATGACACATCATGTGAGATACAAATGTGAGAAAAAAATGTGAAACAACTAGCATTATTGTTACAAAAATTAAGACCATCCTTTCAAATGGAAAGAAAGCACGCAAAAGACTTCATCTCATAAAATATGCATTACTTAATAGTGTAGTAGTAGGGAAATGAAGAAAAAAAAAAAGAGACTGGGTGGTTGTCATTATTGAATTGGACCCAATAATGGAATTAAAGGTGCATGGAGACGTTTCCCTCTGCTTCATCAGTTTGATCAGTCTGTTGGAAGAGAGTAAATGCCCGTGCAAGTCTTCCAAGCAAGTCCTTTAAAACTTGCTTTTTTTTTTTTTTGGCCAAGCCTTTAAAACTTGCTTAATAAACACACTTTCTTACAAACTGCATCCAAGCATATATCATATATGCAGTCCATCCATCCAATATCCAATCCATTAATGATTCAATTAATTAACTTGTAAGATGAGGACCCACCACTACCGCAAACAATTTAGCTTCGCATATCACATGTGTATCACTTTTTTAATATAAATAAAATCTACTTATATTAGAGAGGTACTACATAAATAGTACCCAAATAAATTTGCTAACATTATTGCATATATATAGAGGTTCATATATTTTGCGGATTCACAATCAAGCACTTATTAAAAAAAAAAAAATCAACCTAATATTTTGTTCGATCGAATTCATAAATTAATAAAAGCATCTTACATTTGTCCAAACATATGTGCTCCAAGACAACTCCCTCTAATTAATTAATCACATAATAAAAGCATCTTATATTGTTCGAGTACTTTACAAGAGAATCATATAGAAGAGACTAGAGAGACACCCACCGTAGATTAGCCCTCAATTAATGGTCAAAGTAATTAGAAGGCTTAATTATCGATTTACCACCCAAAATTGTAATTCATTCTCACTTTGTCACCTAAAATTTTTTTTGTTCAAGATTACCCATGTAACTTACATCTGTGTCCAATTTTACCTTGTTTCGTCAACAATTCCGTTAAAAATGATGATCTGGCAGTTAATGTTGACGTGACGTGCTGGATGTGCGCTACGTGTCACATCTTTGCTTTTATTTTCAGATTTTTTTATTTTTATAAACTTTAAAAATTAATTAAAAATAGCTCTGAACTCATAAAAATACACGGAAAATTCCTACAGACTCGTCTTGACTAGCACTAATTTACTATAAGGTTAAATTACCAATTTGCTCTCTAAAAATTTCCAAAAAAAAATTAGAAAGTCTAAATTTATTTCTAAAAAATTAAAATAAATTTCCCTCTATTAAATAAATTCTAGAATTTTCCTAAACTCTTGGACAAATTCTCAAAAATATTTTGAAAATTACCAAAAATCTATTTTAGAAAATTATTTCGAGACTTTACAGAAATTCTAGAATATATTTTATAAGAAAATTTATTTTCCTCTAAGACCGAGAGGTCTTTTGGGTAGCAAGTGTTCACGAGAAAGATATTATTAGTTTTTAGAAGACTAACGGTGTAGACTTCATATTTTTTGGAGTTCGGGAGATTATCCTATGAATTTTCAAAGAGTATAGAGTATTTTAATTTTATAGAAATTTTTAGAGGAAAAATTGATATTTTGACCCCATAGTAAATTAGTACTAGTGAAGACAAGTCGGTAGAAATTTTCCATATATTTTTTTAAGTTCAGAGTTATTTTTAATTAATTTTCAAAGTTTATAAAAATAGAAAAATAAAAAAAAATCAGAAGATACAAGAAAAGATGTGACACGTAGCGCACATCCAGCTCGCCACGTTAGCATTAACGGCCATGTCATCATTTTTAACAAAATTGTTGACAGAACAAGGTAAAATAGGACACAAATGTAAGTTACAGGTGGTAATCTGGGACAAAAAAATTTTTAGATAATAAAGTGAAAATGGATTACCGTTTTAGGTAATAAATTAATAATTAAGCCTAATTAAAATGAAGCCCAATAAGTTGCATTAGTATTATCCTAATAAAATTAAAAATTTGAGTACATCGATGAGTTGGGCAAGATCATAGCTTGTTGCCGCCAAATAGTAATTACAATTAATTAAACAACAAGGTTAATAATATTCTAATCCGCAGAACTAGTAGTATATGCGTGTCCAAATTCAATGAGTTACGTACATATATACCTAACTCTGAAACCCTAGCTAGCTAGGTTTAAGTGGAGACTGATAACATGCAGGTGCATCTGTCAAATTAAAGAGAAAAAGAGAATATGAAGAAGGTATTGGAAAGAGTGAAAGGAGGGTTCTTATGCTCATGCTCTGCTTGCTTTTATTCGTACTTAGCCACCTGCTATACTTCAAGTTCCAACCTCTGCAATGCTGTGCAAGGCTGGCCTCCACTGCCCACCACCACCACCACCACCTCCACCACCATGATTTCTAGCCACACCTCTGTAGCTGCTGCTAGTGCTGCCAGTACCACGGTGACCCTCATGCTCCATCTGATAAAAACAAAAAGGGAAAATATATATATATATATATATTGATCAGCATGCATTGATGCATGTATTAGACACTTTACAGGCACGCACTCGCCGTTAGACAATGACAATTCATAATATTTAATACGTACTCAACATTGACACATTTAAAAAAGCTAGCAACAGATGTCTGTCTATGTTAATTGTTTAAGTACCTATAAGGACATCTTTTCTACATGATCATTAATTTTTATATAACTCAAAAGATCGATGGCTACAATTGACTTCCAAGAAAAGCATAGTTTGATGAGAAACACTTTTCTATAATATTGGTGAGTGGGGGAAGTGAATTATGAACAAACCCCACCAAAAATTAATATGAAAAGTATAGAAATTTGCATTAAGCAATATTGCATTCATAAATTAAGTTTGGCACGATTTCATCATTTTGCAAATCGCATGCATGCAAAGGTGAGCTCAACGACTTTTCCAATCTTCTCAAATAAATCTGCCTCAACTTAAATAAGTGCATAACTAAATACATCCCACCACTAAAATTGGAAACCTTCAACAATTTATTGTACCTTAATTAGAAAAACCCTTCAACAAACTAAAAAGGAAGATACTGCGAAAAGGACCACATATCAACAATTAATCTGTACTTTGTTGCATCACATGATTAATATATTGTTAATTAGCACATCTACTACATTGATCAGGTGATTAGATCAACATGATCCTTCTAACATAACTCAAATTGAAAACATTTAGCTTGCCTAACTTTTCTGATGGCCCACATGTTGATTAGTAGGTACTCGATCAATTAAATTCATTGCATGGTTGGTGCATATCATATCGATCATCTCCACAGTGGGCATCACATCTTATTGTCATATATGGCAATCTAATGTCAACATAAAGTCTACCCATGTATGCGTGATGCATGGTATGGATCAAGAATGACCATTGACCACTATCATCATCATCATCATCATCATCCCAGAGTGAAATTATATGTCAAATTCAAAACAGAACAAAATTGCTTTCTATCATAAAAAATGTTGGTAGGCTCATATATGGCTAACAAGTCAATCAAGCAACTATACAATGCCCACTCAATCATGCTTAACCCTACCCTACAACCCATCATGCTATGATGTTACATATTTTTTTTTTTCTTTGAATTTTATCCTAATGCAAACTTCTGACTGTGCAAGATTCTTGCATATTTTTTTATCTGACAACAATAAAACGTGAATTGCCAGAAAAACCCACATCCCTCGATATCCGTGGGTTAAAGTATAAATTCAGATTCTTCGAATTACAGACGATAATTTAGTTAATTCACCAGTCAGACACAGAAATCAGTCGATCATCATTTCTGACCTCTCTGGAATCTGGATGCATATTTTTTTTGTTACTTTATTGGAATTGCCTTTCAAAACCCATATATCTTTTGGGTGATGTTATTTACATTCCAAAAAATGTTATCCTATAATTTAAACTATATAAATTTTCTCTTACATTTAGAGGGTAGGATAACCTTTCTACAGTGCCAATAACATTTCCCTATCCTTTTTAGTTGATATAAAAAATTTATATATATATATATATATACAAATTCGAATGTGTGAACATTCAACGTGTCATCGAGCACTCGATAGTTTTGTCAACTACTCGACAATACTTTTTTAAAATAGACAAGTGTTCGGTGCTGTTTTATCTGCCAAGTTTTGAAAATATTTTCCAATGGTGTCACCTCATTCCCTCTTAGAGTATAAAATAAGTTTGATAAAAGCGTTATATTAGGATTTAGCTATAAAATTTTGGATAAAGAGCTAAATCATAACATAAATGCCAATAAACTAGTATCGTGTTGCAAAATTTTACACTACCGAACACGTGAACTGCGACCGTTAGCACATGAAGGAGACTATATATGTATATATATATATATAGGAGTGCTCTAAAGCTAACCAGTTAGCAAGTTAATACGAAGCTAACCATGCTTTTGGGTCCACAACATCACTAATCTCATAATCCGAATCATCAATTATGTAGGCCATACTTCAAAGATCATCATTGCAAAAAATCAACTAAATCGAAAATCATGTAATCATCTAATTGAGATCAAATAAATAGACAATTAGTATTATCGATAAAAGCATAAAAATAATTGTTATTATAATCAAATGGCTAAATGACTTCTGATTTTGAAGATTTTTTACATGAAAGATCATTTAAGCATGACCTAAAAAATAAACGATTTGAATTTTGAAATTACATTATGCAGTGGGCCCAACAGGGTGGTTAATTTTTATTAACTTACTAACTAATTAATTTTAGAGCATTCATTTATATATATATATGGTTAATTCAAAAATGCATATAACATTGGGCTTACGCCTTCCCTTGTACCAAAAGAAAAAAACAAAAATGCATGTAACATTATGATTAACCCTTTGGACCGTAAGATACCATTGTCCCTCTCTCTCTCTCGAATGATGCCAAACCTCATACCCCGCACTAACAAAAGAGTCTACAAAGTGCTTGATGTCCAAGATTAATGGGAATGACGAAAATACCCTCACAAGTTACAAGTTCATCTAATTTGCAATGGCTGCAAAAATGGTTTTATTATGGTCTACAAAGTTACAACTGCGTAGTACGTACCTTGTATGAGCTGTGGTTGTCAGACCTCAAATTCGGATTCGAACTCGGACTCGGACCACCCAAGCCTCTATCCCTCAGCAACTTCCCCAGCTTCAAAGACTTTTTAGCAGCGAACTCCTTCAACACATCTTCAAAGGCCAAAGTCGTCACTAAAAAGTAAAAACCGTCGCAAAAAATAAAGAAATTAATTAAGCGTTAATTAAGAAGTGGGTTATGTACCTTCGAAGCTGATAAGGCGATAGACCTGGCCGATGAGCAGAGTGTCGTCGGGTCTGAGAAGCTTGAGCTGCTTCAATGGGGCGCCATTGTCGGACTTGAGGGTCGGGGAGGTGGTGACAAGTGCCACGTAGTGACCGGGGTTTGACGTCATGATCTCGTGAGCACTGACCGACCAGTAAATCCTCTGGATCTTGTTGTCCGGGTGCTGAATCAGCACCGTCGCTGCCTCCGCCGCCTGACAGTTACCCATGGAAGCTCTCTCTCTGGAATCCAAGTTTTGCTGAAATTTTTTGATTAATTAGAAGTACGGAAAACCACCCTTTTGTTGATTTTGTAATGGAGGATTAATGGTGGACGTGATGTGATGTGACGTGGGGGGTTTGGGGTTTTGGGTTTGGGTTTTTGGATTTGGGATTTGCGGTACCTATTATTTAGGGAAGGGAAGGGTCCTCTGTCTCTGTCTCTCTCTTTCTCTCAGTTTCTCAATAAATGAAATCTGACGGAGGGTCTTAATTTTCACGTTCACCGACGCACACGTCAAGAATTAAAGGAAAGATGTGACAAACACAGAGACCAGAATAAATTACAAATCTGAGTTTTCAGAAACGTGAACTGGAAATTAATATGAGAACAGAGAAACAGAGGAAAAGAGGAGGGTTGTTGTGGTTATATATGTGTAATGTGTACGTAGTGAAGGTACGTGAAGAAGAGGAAGCGTATAAGATGAGGGTGGTGAAGAGAGTGGGAAGGAATCAAAACATGATTATGGTTTGGTTTGGTTGCAGACGTGTTAGATGTGCAAAAACACCTGTGATATATATATATATATATATATGGGGTTGCGTCTACAGGGAAGACTAGGGACCCCACTGGATCTCAACGCTGCTGCTGCTTGCAGTTAAATAATCTCATACTTCTCATACTTTTTTTTTTTTTTTTCTCCAAAGATATCAGAGGCTGCCCTTACCAAACAAAAGGAAGTGTTAGGCCAATCAATTAATTAAGTCCTAATAAAGCTTTGTTGTCAACATAATACAGGGTTGGCGGTCAAACTTGTTTTGGAGGGTGAAAGTGCAATTGCTTAATGAGGTTTTACCAAATTGCTTGTGTGGCACATGCAAAAGACCATCCCACCAACATTTGCATTATTAACTAACCCAGTCAGCATCAGCATGCACCACACCTTCCACTACCTGGACCAATGATCATCCAATTCCAACATTTCAATGTCAAATTAACATATCCACCCAAAGGATGAGAGGATAGGGAAGGCCTTGGCAGGCCAAGGTTAATTGTTCTTCATCTTTTATTGTATATTTGTATGGGATTAGGCCAACCATAAATTAATTAAAACCCGCTTAAATCTCTCAATATCTAACACTTTTGTAAGACCTCCACCTCGAAGTCATAGTTTTTTTTTTTTTTTTTTCTCTCTTTTTCTTTTCTTCTCTTTTTGTGGATCGAATTTTCACTGAAAGATGCCATTTCACAAGTATTACATGGACAACATCAATGGGTGTAACTAAAATAGAATTTTCCATTATCAAATTATTAATATGAACTATTGATCATGTGAATTTTTTTTAAAAAAAAATATATAGTTCAAATTAACAATTTGATAATATAATATTATGATATGTCAAATTATCTAGTAAACGAACATTGCTTAGATTAAATAGTACATTTGGCCCGTATTCATTTTTCGATTGACAAATGAGTCCAAACTTATTGGCCTCCAATATAGTTATTTCCAATGTTGAATAGCTATTTTTCTCATGCATTCAAATTCGATCCCCTTTCCCCAAATCAAAATAATATTGAATAGCTATAAAAGATGCTGTTTTTTACACCTATTTTGTCTTTTCTTCTCATCACTAATGGGCTTAGTTTGGATTTTAATCTTGGTCTACATGTTTTTCAGTCGCCTCCCCCTCCTGTTTTGCGCCTTTTGGCGAAAATAACTTACATGTCCCTGTTATAAGGACATGTGTTATCTCCAATAGGGAGAAAGAGGAAGAGAGTAAGAGAGAGAGAAAGAAAGTGAGAGAAAGGGAATGAGAGAGATAGAGAGAGAGAGAGATGGGTTGAGTGATAACAGCTGGCATACTTGCTGTTGCAGATAAGTTCTTCTCCCTTTTGATAGATGATATATCTAGAGTGCCTAAGGCCAGGGATATCTTGATGTAATCTTTTGTTTTGGACATTCAGGTCCTCATTTGTACCAATAGTAAATAAATAAATAAGAGTGAAAATGACATTGTAAATTTATCCCACTTTTTTTCTCTCACTTCTGATCATACAAACATAGCTATCTGTGTATGTACTCCATCTAGTTTCAGATGAATAGAATTGTCCATGTATAAATGAACTTTTAGCCTTGTTTTGGGTACTGTGCTGGCCCAAGCTCAAGAAGACAAAACGGGGCCCAACTAAGCAACAATCAGTCTGGGCCTAGCAATCCTACACTAGTCCATGAATTAAGAGACAGCCGATGGTTAAAAAGCCCATCGCCATCAGAAACAACATGTGCTAAACAGAACACCCCCCTATCACCTTACTTTGGCAGTTTCTATCAAAGCTATGAAGGGGATTATGATTTGCTTTATTGCTTAAGCCTTTTTTTGACCATATGTAGCGTCTATAAACCCCAAAAAGGTTTCAAGATCCAATCCTCCAGTTAAGGTGTCTTATACACAAGTTTGGGCCCATAATTTGGTTAACAAAAGCCGGTACAGCTGGAGCTGTTCTACGAGTAATTGGCCCGTAAAACATGAGTGTGGGCTATTGCCACGGTTCATGTTTCCTGACACACGATTTCTCCAATAAAGTGAGATTCACTTATGTGGGGCCTACATGAGTTGGAGGAAAATTTTGAAATTTTTTCAAAAATTTTACTTTTTGAGGAGGAAATTTTATTCAAACTTCATAATATTCTTGGTAAGATTTATATTATTTGGGCGAAATTATGCCCCTCAACGTGTATGTTTGTCGCCTTTTTGTGAGAATTAATGAAATTTTGGCAAAATTTCGACTAAATTTCGTTTTTTAAACTAAACTTCGATGCTTGTTTTCACAGTTTCACTTTTTCTTAATCAAAACCAATATATGCCCAACCCAAACTGTAGCACGACATCAACCACAAGAAATAGCATAGATGGGTGAGAGGAGAGAGAAAGAGAAAGAGAGGTTACCTGGAGGATGGAGTTTCAGACAAGAGTGAGAGAGCTTGAAGAAGACGAGAATGGCGCTTGGAGGAGTGGAGGGGTGCTGAATCACTGAAGACAAGCCTAGAGAGAGAGAAGGTGAGAGATTGAGAGGGAAGACTGGAGACTTTGAGAGTCACGGGGAAAATGAAGGAAAGAAAAAAAAAAAAAAAAAAAAAAAAAAAAGAGGTTTAGGGTTGATTGGGACTTGGGACTTGGGACTTTTGGATAATTGCAAAGAAAAAAAAGGATTTAGGGTTTGGTTTAGTTGTTTATAAATCATAATACATTTTTATATAAAAAATAATTACAAATTCCTTAAAGGGACTGAACCTTAATATCCTATACCATATCCTAAACAATATGGAGTATAGATTATAAAGTATATAAGATTTATTATATAGATTAGAGAGTATAAAGAATATATTAATTTTATTTATTTATTATACTAATTTTATTTAACAGTATTTAACTTCAGCGCGCGCATTATATTCATCTTATATTACATGAAACCTACTTTATAATTTGGTTTCTTCAATGTTTTTTATCAATGTAATAGATAATATGTTAAATAAGCATATGATAAAGTTTCATTCAAAATTTTCGTATTTTGATAGCAGTTTCAATTGTTTTTGTTTAATTTTGTCGAAATCGAAATTTCTACGAAAATTTTCGTCGCAATTTTCATCAAAAATTTTCTCCAAACTAAGATTTTACTCATTGGTTCTACTTATATTAAAGAGATGATACACTCTATGGTTAGATAAGATAGTCTTCATAGTAGTACTTTGTGAATCAACTTAGTGAGCTTTGAGTTGGTGGCCTCAGCATTTCACACACTAACTATCTTATCTGATCATATAATATATTATTTCTCGAATAGATGTATGATTCACCTATGTATGCCTTTATGAGTAAATCTCACCTATATTAGAAAGATATACACCATATAGTCAGATAAGATGGTCTCAATAGCAGTATTTTACGAATGAGCTTTGATCCAGCCAATTTATTAGTAGTTATGAAAGATATTAAAATTTGTTTCTTATTGAGGAACTTTTTAAAATGACCCATTTAACATGCCATTAAAATTTAGATTTTTGCATCCTTCTTTAAATATATAACTCCACTAGCGAGACTTTAAGCTCAGAGCTTATGGACCAGCTCGAATCTATTCTTGACATATTCCACTATTTGAATAATTCGGTCCTTTTACAGTTTAAAAGGGTAATACTTGTTACCCTTCCAAAATAGGATTCAACATTTGTAGGAGTCACATTAATGACCGTTTTATGAAGTTTCACTTTCTTATTATTGGTTACTTAACAAATGATTCATTGTCGGCCAAAGAGAAAATCAATCGAAGGTAAATTGTTATTTGTTAGGAATCAATGACTTTACTTTTTTAGTGTATTATAAGACAATTTGATATAAGTCCTTTATGTTGCCCTTTGTGACTTAATTCAAGTTATGCGTGTGGATGAAACTAATCCTCCTTAAAAAACAATCATACACAATAATGTATAACATATAAACTGGGTGATCTACTATTAGTAATACCGATATACTTTGAGATAACTTCACATCTGGATGAGTTTATTGACTTTCTTTTGAGACCTAATAGGTTAAACTAGTGATTATATTAATGTTTGAGCCATCAAATTCATTCATTAAATTGCAAATGATAGAATAGCTCAATTAGAAAGGTTGTAAAATTGTATCATCTACACTCAATTCGATTTTCCATTCTCCTTAAAATTTAAAGAGATAATTAGGCTTGTATCCTTTAGAAAAATAATTTTTAGATGGAGACCGGAGGTGTTTTAAAATTTATAAGAAAATTATTTTAATTCATAATAAAATCCTTCAATTTATAAGAATTTTGAGCAGTGCCTAAAATTTTGGAGTTAAAACCTGACGACTTTTGCCCAAAATTTTGAAGTTAAAATCTAACATAAAGTCGTCAAAGAAAAAAAAAAAAAACTTGATTAAAAATTCTAAATCACTACTGATCTAATTGGTCTTAATCTAAAAAAAAAAACTCATAAAATATAGGGTTATTTTTTTTAAAGTCCATTTTTTTAAAATTTACTGTTCATCCGGCCCAACCGCTACAGTGAAATACTGTAGCAGCCCACTTTTTAAAAAAACCTGGTGGTACAGTAACGGCGTTACTGTAGCACGCTACAGTATTTTTTTAAAAAATCCAATTTTTGTTTCCTTCTTCATTTCAATGCCAATTGGTACAAAAAAAAAAAAAATCATAATTTAGGTATTTTTCATTCCATAAACATGTAAAATAATAACCATCATAAAACACAACAAATCAACATGAAGCATCCATAATCTTTTTCAATCACCTATTACTACTGTCCGGTAGTAACAATCATCTATTGTTATTGTTCGGTAGTAACAATCACATATTGCTACTGTCCGGCAGTAACAATCACCTATTGTTACTATCTGTCAGTAACAATCACCTATTGCTACTGCCCGCCAGCATAATCACATATTGTTACTGCCCGGCAGTAGGAATCACCCATTGCTATTGCTCGGCAGTAACAATCACTCATTGCTACTGCACAACAGTAACAATCACCTATTAGAATGATGAATTAGATCAAATCAATTTGAGATTTCAAAATTTATTTACCAAACGCCATTAATACTAGATATTCAAAGAGAAAAAAAGTTAACACATATACATTTCACAACTATTATAATCAACAATCTTACATAAACATGTCAGAATATATGGCAAGAGAATTTCCCTACGTTTATATTACTTGTTTGCATATGTACGTTGTGTGTTTATGTGTGTGTGCATTGAAAATGATTTTGTAAATTGATCACTAGAAAAGATTCTATTAATTAATTAATTTCTTTCATATGATTGATTATTGCAGGAAGTTTGGACACTTTGCAGGATTATGAAGCGAATTAATCCTTGTAGAAAGTATGCATCAAATTGGCATAAGACAACTTCCAAGCAGCAAAGTGTGGTTGACTCAAGTTCTAAAACATGCAGTTCTGAGTCAGATGCAAATTTGGGTGCTTTGGCAGCTGCTAAGGATCAATTTGAAAGGAGTCCTCTTTTCTATAATGGTAACATGTATGAAGGGAACCAATTTTTGGCAGAGCAGCTGAGCTTAAAAGGTGAAGTTGATCCAATGGTGAACTCATCATCATACATAAGCTTTTCCAATCCAAATGAAGATGATGAGATATTAGGATTATCATATGGCAACTGGGATGAGCTCAAACCAATGATCGATTGTGTTCTAAATCCATCACTGCTATATATATAGTTGTAGCTTTTTGGATGTCTCACACACATACACAAATTATGAGGGACTTGCATGTCTCAATGTTTTTTTTTACCAAATCAATTTGAGATCTAAGAATGATGACTTAGATCAAATCAATTTGAGATTTCAAAATTTATTTACCAAACGCCATTAATACTAGATATTCAAAGAGAAAAAAAGTTAACACATATGCATTTCACAACTATTATAATCAACAATCTTACACCTATGCATTCAAAAACCATAGGAATCAGCAATCTTGTATTTCCTAAATTTAGAAACCAAAAAGGAAAAACATTAGTACGACAGAAAAGAAAAGAAAAAAAAAAAGCAAAAGAAAATGAATTATCTTGAATCCATTTCTATGACAAATCCAAGAAAATGCAACTTGCAGAGGAGAAGCACTCATCAATAACAGCACAAACATTCAGACTAGCACAACAAAATCCCTCAAATTTGACATAAATCCTTAAACCCCAACTAGGTAATAACTGAACCACCACAAATTTTCAAAAAAAAAAAATGTCTAACAAACCAACAAATACCTTAAGAAGCTCGTTGGACTCAAGGTTCTCTATAAAAGAAGCTGCAACATTGGGAGTAACACCGGACTTGCCCACCAATTGGGACTTGAGCTTCTTCCCCAAGTTGTGAGCATAGGACGCAAGTTCCTTCTTTTCCTTCACTAAGGTTGGGTAGCTCGACCCCATCTCTCTTCAAAATCAAAGAAGACTCCAAACCCACTTGGGCATCCTCTTTCCTATTCAAGTTCTCAATTTCAAGTACACTGAGTTAACTCCATCACCACTACCACCATGACCACAAGACCAAAATAAAATAAAATAAAACACAAAAACAAGAACGCAAACCCCCAAAATAAGAGTTAACCCCAACACAACAGAAGACCCAAACCCATCAAGGTCTTATTCGCCATAGCCAAAGTCGCAGTGTCTTAGATCTGTAGCCAAGGCCTCAGCTTTTTACGCCACCGAGGCCAACGGCATCGACTCCAACATCGAAGGTAGCGCAAATTGTTTGGGTATTGTCGATCGGACTCAAAACAATAGCTCGACAGTGGCAGCGAAGCCACTGAACCTGGCTGCTCCGAGATCGGAATCGCAACGCCGTCCGAGCACCATTGCTCAACCTCTGAGCCTACGTGGGACGACACAGTTCGAGGGTGAGGGGTGGCTGGGCGTGAGTGAGGAGAGAGAAATGAGAGAGGGAGTAAGAGATTGACGGAGAGAGAGACGGAGAAGGGATGGAAAATTAGAAGTGGGCCGGAAGAAAATACAGTGGACCGGCTGGAAAATTCAATTAAATAAGTGGGTTTAAGAGGGAATAGAAGTCCAAAATTGAAGTTTATAATAATTTACTTTAAAATATACTCAACTCTAAATCTTCCAAATTTTAATTCATTAAATTTGATCACACGTTAATAGTGATCGCACTGCTATGTAAATTTGCTATTTTGTTATCAACATATTTAACGAGTATAATAATTTTTTTTTATTTGTCAAATATTTTTATTTTATTCATTGTTGATTTAATGCATGGTACAACAGTGCGACACATAGACAAAAGTTCTTTAATAATACTTCTTTATGAAATTGTTTAAAATATCCTATTCTTAGGTTTTCCCAAAAGCTATAAATGTCTTTTTTTTTTGGCCAAGAAAAAGCTATAAATGTCAAACACCTTCGTGGTTAAAAAATAAAAAGAGAAGAAATGTCAAACACCTTGAAAATATCTCCATACAAGTCACTTTCCCACAAAAACGTGCTAAACTTGCAATACTGAGACCCATCAAACTCCATTGGCACTCGGCATCTCCGCATCTCCCCAACGAATCTCTCTCTCTCTCTCTCTCTCTCTCTCTCTCTCTCTCGAGCTATTCTAACAACGTCCAAGCTTTTCTTGTGGGTATTCTCCAATCTCCAAGCATACCCAAAAAAGTGACTTTGTCATCGTTTAGCGGTCTTATTGTCTTTGGCTCTCTCTTTGGTTTCTCACACTCCAATATTTCATTTTTGACATTTGCTCCCAACGACAACAATTCTCTTAGTTCTGAATACTTCTGATTATCACCGCCCTAGTATAAAATATATATAAAAGAAGTTGAAAACTAAAAACCCATCTGAGGTTGAAGAAGAATCTCTTTCTGGGGCTGCTCTGTTTGTTCTCAGCTGGTGGTTCTTCGATTTTTGGTACGTTATCTCATCTGGGTTTTTCTTGTTAGGCTCTGGTCTTCCACCATTCACCAAATTATTGGTATTAGATTCTTTATGTAGCATATCTTTGTTCTCCAAGAAAATGCAGCAAAAGCTTTTGTTGGGTCTTGTATTTTCTCTGCCATTCTTGAAAGCTCAATTCAAAACTAAGCAAATTATTTGTTTAGTTTGTGCTAATTTGATGCAAGTTTGGATCTTTTTACATTGCATTCAATGAAAAATCAATGCTTTAAATCTGGGTCCGGTTCATGGTCTCTTAACATTGTGTGATTGGGGTTGAACAGATCAAGATGGGCAGCGAAAACGAAATTTTCGAAGATTCAAAGCTGCTGTCATCTGAAGCAATGGAGAACAACAAGGCATCTTCACCAAAGGAAGGTAAAGGAAAGAGGCTGTGGAAGAAGATGAAGTATCAGCTGGTTGAGTACCACTCCTTGCCCAACTATTTAAGGGACAACGAGTACATTGTGGGCCATTACCGATCTGAATGGCCACTGAAGCAGGTCTTGCTTAGCATATTTTCCATCCACAATGAGACGCTAAATGTTTGGACGTAAGGCTCTATTCTCTATACGAGTCCTTTTTTGATATATAATCAGGAAATGTTTGGTTGAACATATATGAATTTATGTGGTTCTCTGCTCTGTACCTATAATTTGGTTAATAGGTCTGTTGCTCTGTTCGTATAATTTGGTTAATTTCAATCAGTTTCTATAACTTTTCCCCTTCAAGTTGACAAAATCTTTTTTTTTTTTTTCGGTACAAAAATCTATTTTCAGTGTTTTGTTAAGGGGTCAGAAATTACCTTTGACAATCGTAATGAGAAAGTAAAACCTGTTTACAATATTTTATTTGTTATGAACTTCTTGAAGCAGATTAAACTGTGAAGTATGGCAATTTAGTTCAAAGATAGATTAGCTGGAAGTATTTCTCTTTTTCTTTTTTCCAGAGGTTTGCAGTAGTTGCATACACATTTTTTGTTACTGTATGAATTGTAGGTACTCAAAAGGCCCTAAACTTCAATTTTGGAGAAGCTTTTCATTCTAACAAATTATTATTATCATTTTTTGCAGGCATTTGATCGGGTTCTTCCTTTTTCTTTCCCTGACCATATACACTGCAATGAAGGTTCCAGAGGTAGTTGATCTTCATTCTCTACAACGTTTTCCTGATGTGCTGAAAAATGCTGATCTGCACAAATTGCGTGAAGAACTCGCAACATGCCTCCCTTCCTTAGCCAACATGCCTAATCTGCAAAGACTTCGAGAGGAGTTAAAGACTTCATTGCCTTCGATGGATCTGCTTCCATCACTCTCTGGTTGGCATGTCATGGAACTTGTGAATAATTGTTTGCCTCAGCGGTTCTCCCATGGAAACTACACTGATGTTTGTGTTCTGGTAACCTCTACCTTTAAATTCCTAGAGGCAATGACAATTTTGTTAGCTTATTATAAAATTGCATGATTTTAATTTTTACATTTGTATTTATATTTTAGGTTTTATAGTTTTCCATCATGTTCCTTAAGCATAAGCTGTTTTATGGCAAATTCTTGCATTTAGTGGTCTCTAAAGTCTTTTCCTGATGAAATGAGACTTTTTTTCTCCTGATTGCATTAATTAACAACTGGGTTATCCTTTATGTTTTGGTTCTTGCAAACAGTGGATCTACCTTTGTTATAGTTGTCATACATGCGTATTACCCATGTGGTATGGCAGTGTGCCTGGATTTCCTTTTGAAGGTGAAGATCTTTTTCAGGAGAAAAAGAGTTGGACCCATTATCCTCTTGTAAAAAGTGGGACGAATTTGTGTTAAGTAGCTTATGTTAAATAGGGTCTTCAATCCTCCATGAACATTTTACTATTAGATTTTCTTCTTCATTTCAATATCAACAACAAAGTGTTTGTGTATAGATGAATTCTTTTGACGTCTATGTATTTAATTCTTCATGCATATAGAATTGTAGATACTCAGCCTAGTGTGGTTTTGATGAAAGCTTTTATGCCCTTGCTAGGGCATAATGTGCTTAGAGTTGTATGATTTATGAAGAATCCATTTTTAGCACAAACCCAGTTTTGCGATATGATTTTTCTTAACATTTTGGCTACAGAAGTTATCGTATAATTGTCCATGTCATATGCTGGAAAATCAAGAATACCCCACATTGATAGTTGTGTCTTATTTCCTAAACGGTTTATTCTAGAGCTGGATGTGTTCTTAATGTTGAAAGATTGTCTATTGCTTCTTATGTTACCAACGGTATTAGTAGCAATGCATTAATATCCCCTTGCTGAAATGTATTGAATTAAACACACACGCACACGCACACTCACACAATTAAAATTGTATGAAGTATGAGCAATTAAAATCCCCAATTTATAAAAATACACTTTCCATGTTCAATATTGATGCTTATTGGGAGCTGTATCCAGCTAATAGCTTTCTTCTCTTTTTGTTTTGATGAATGCAGCATAGCATGAAGGAGGATTTAGCAAACATAATAGCACCATTGGTGATGAGACCTATCACACGATGGCCATTTTTTGCTTTCTTGGGGGGAGCTATGTTTTGCTTGCTAGCCAGCAGCACATGCCATCTTCTCTCTTGCCACTCTGAGCGCCTATCATACATCATGCTCAGACTGGACTATGCTGGAATTGCAGCCCTTATATCTACCTCATTCTACCCTCCTGTCTACTACTCCTTTATGTGCAACCCATTCTTCTGCAACCTCTACATGGGATTCATAACCCTGTTGGGAATTGCCACAATCTTGGTTTCCCTCTTACCAGTCTTTCAAAATCCTGAATACCGTAGTGTCCGTGCATCACTTTTCTTTGGCATGGGCTTGTCTGGGGTCTTACCTATTTTTCACAAGCTTATCGTGTTTTGGGATCAACCTGAGGCACACTACACAACTTGGTATGAGATTCTGATGGGGGTTCTCTATGGGGCTGGAGCACTGGTTTATGCCACAAGGATTCCAGAACGATGGATGCCTGGGAAATTCGACATTGCAGGGCACAGCCACCAACTATTTCACATATTAGTAGTGGCAGGTGCATACACTCATTACCATGCCGGGCTTGTTTACCTGAAGTGGCGTGACTTGGAAGGTTGCTGAATTAGTGAATTAGGAAGATTGCCTCCAGTAGTGAGGTGTTTATCTATTGTCATTGTATGGATAGGTGAAGACTGAAATTGGTGTAGTGTAGATATATGTGATTTCCCCATCATCACTCTGTGAAATCAAGCACACAATAGTGTTTGGTTCAGGGAAAACAATAAAAAAAAACAAAGATTCTAGGACTTATTTCTGGTACAGTATGTAGCTGGACATGTATAGAACTTGTCTTAATCCTTGTGAAAATAAGGATTTTGAGTTAGTTTCAAAATCCAAGAAGATAAAGAAGCTATTTTCGCTTAGTTTTATGCATATATATTTTTTAAAATTTCTCTGAACATAGTGCAGTGGTTTGCTAGCTCTCAAAATGGGTGAACTGTTAATCTGTTATCTCAATTAAGATTAATGATTTGTAGTTGAAATTTGAGAACAAAGCCAAGATAGAATGGTGTCGGACTGGAGCTAAAAAAAATGTGTTTTGCTTTAATTGAGAACAATATGAAGATAGAATGGTGTCAGACTTTTGAGGAGCTAAAAAAATTGTTGAGTTTTGCTTTCATTGAGAGTTGAACTCAAGACCTCCCGCTTACTAAACGGGTGCTCTAACCAACTGAGCTATGAAAGCTTGATGTTGAATGAGTGATAAGAAACGTTGATATTCAATACTCACACCTGTGGGGCAATATTACTAGTTATACACCCGAAGATATTTCCACAGCCATCGCTTTCCCTAGTGACGCGTACTTATTTAACTCATGCATCCACCGTCAGAGGTGGGGGTAAATGAGAAAGAAAATTTGTAAATGAAATAAGTCAAGAATTGCTATTAAAAAAAAAGGGGAAAAATCTAAAAGCACTACAAAGATCTGTCGTATAATGCTGAAAAAGAAGGGAAAATTTTATGACACAATTTGGCTTCCCATAGGCTAAGTTATGCGTCTTATGACTTGTGTCAATACTTGTTTTAAAAAAAACGTAATCGGACATTTGAGCATTGGAAATTCTCGTTTTGACATGTAAATGTGAAATTCGTGTGGGATGTGATAAGAGTGTCCAAGACGACCAAAGGCCCTGGTATCTGCCTTACTGGACTATGCCCAATGTGATCATCTGTTAAATTCAAAATTTTTTGAGACTTACATGACATAAATGATATAGATTCTACTAATAAATGATACATATCACACTACTAATGATAATATGTGACATGTGTGTATCTCATTAATTTATTGTGCCATCTCCAATCTTTTCCTTAAATATTCTTTAAATTTGATGATAAATTTGAGTAAAATGTTAAATTTAGAGAAGAGTACTTCAATGGTAAGGTTAATTTTTTGCCTTTTTTTTTTTTTTTTTTGAAATATCCATCTTATACAAAAATATCATTTAATTATCTATTTCCTCCAAACTTAATTCCCTCCATATTTTTCCTTCAAAAATCAAACAACTTGATTTCTTGTTTGACAGTATTTTTGGAAGGCTTAAAACCGCTTTCAATAGTAAAAAACATTTTAATTTTCGTTTGGCAAAAAAAGTTAAAAATGCTATAGTTTTTGAAATCACTAAATCTCAAATTTAGGGAACATTTGGGGAAGTGTTGGAGGTGAATTTTGAGTTATTTTTCCTCAAAATTTAAGTTTAAGAAAAAGTTAGAGGGATGATTGGAGTTGCTCTTAAAGTATCTCTAGCCCTTCCCTAAGCCTTTATCAAAATTTAAATTTCAAGAAAATTGACATAAAATCAAACCCTTCTCTAAAATCTCCACAAATTTGAGATTTTCTTAAAAATTTCACTAAATCAAGTTGAATAGATGAGGCTCTCCAAACTTGCGATGGTCAAATATTATTTAATTTGTAGAAATTTTGACTTTAGCATTAAAGAGCCCTCTCCCAAATTTATCCTCATATTTGAAGGAAATATAGGGAAAAAACTAGAAATGCTCTTACGCTCTGTCAATAATCAGCATAGTTAAACACTTAAAATCTTACCACAAATTGTTATGTGATTTGATCCAAGATAGAGATTGTAAGGAATCGAGCTCAAGTACAATTCTTCTGCATCGGATAAGTAAATGTTTAACATTAAACGTTTTTTTAGATGAATCCCCATATTTTAATGAGTTAATTGGACTTGCCATCACCTCCTCACTTAAGTTAAAAGAAAATATATGTTGAACATGGGCAGCCGACAAGGATGTGAGCCCCCAACACAAATGACCCAAACCCGCCCAAGAACCACATCCAACGAATTGAAGAAAGAAAATGTAATAATCAATGAATTGGAAAACCCAAAGCAGACATATAGTAAAGTACAGAAAATTTCCTGCCACCAACCCAACTAGAACACCTTCTAAGATTTGAGCAGAAGACAGTCAAAAAGTGAAGCAGCATCATCTTTCTTCCTCTCTTTTTTTTTTTCCCTAGCATTTATTCTTGTAATTCCTAAAATGGATATCAGATTCTAGCACACCAACCCCAATCAGACCAAACGAAAAACACTGCAATAATTAATTAATTACCCACCATTTTTAGCTTCATTACTTTTGGAAACAAAATCTGCCCGCCATTAACGTCTTCCAAATTTGCTTCCGCAAAGTAAATTCCAGGACCAATTTTAGGCAAGTGTCACAGCCTCACAGCCAACCCCAAACCCCAATCCATCTTAAAATGGGATCTCTTCCCCTCACACCACTTTTCTCACCACCAAACAACTGCCATGGCGAAACCCACCCACCAAACCAAACCCTGTTCCTTCGTCGCCGGGCTCTTCTTCGGCTGGGCCTTCTGGTGCTTGGTAACCCTTTACCTCCACAATCCCTATTTCGGGTTCATCCCATTTCCTCTAGGCGGGTCGGGTTCATCCCTTCAGGCCCCGCCGGACCTCCGCTTCGACCCGCCCCAAAAAACCTTCTACGACGACCCGGATCTCAGCTATTCCATCGTGAAGCCGCCGGTCAAGAACTGGGACCTGAAACGACGCATTTGGCTGGACCTTCACCCGTCATTCGCCGCCGGAGCACTCAATCGGATCCTCCTCGTCACCGGATCTCAGCCGTCCGTTTGTAAGAACCCGATTGGCGATCATCTTCTTCTGAGGCTCTTCAAGAACAAGGTCGACTACTGCCGACGCCATGGCTACGACGTCTTCTACAACAACGCTTACTTGCATCCCAAGATGGACTCGTATTGGGCCAAGCTCCCGATGGTCCGGGCCGCGATGCTGGCCCACCCGGAGGCTGAATGGGTCTGGTGGATGGACTCGGATGCCGTGTTCACCGACATGGAGTTTAAGGTTCCTCTGGACCGGTACAAGGCCCATAACCTCGTAGTCCATGGTTGGCCCAATATGGTTTACGGGGACAAAGATAACAAAAGTTGGACGGGCCTAAATGCTGGGTCGTTTTTAATCCGGAACTGTCAGTGGTCGATGGATTTGATGGACAAATGGGCCTCAATGGGCCCCCAGACTCCGAATTACGAGAGGTGGGGCCGAATCTTAAGATCAGTATTCAAAGACAAGCCCTTCCCACTCCCTGACGATCAGTCCGCTCTTATTTATTTACTTTTCATGAACAAAAAGAGATGGGGTGACAAGACTTATTTAGAGTGGGAGTATTACTTGGAAGCTTATTGGCTAGGCATAGTGAAGACGTACGATAACTTCACCGAGAGTTACACGGAGATGGAGCGAAACGACGTCGTTTTGAGGAGGAGACATGCAGAGAAGGTGAGCGAGTGGTATGATGTGGCAAGAGAGAAGCATATGAAAGGGCGTAAGAGGAGACCATTTGTAACGCATTTTACGGGGTGTCAACCGTGTAATGGAGAGCATAATCCACAATATTCTGGGGATGCTTGTTGGAATGGGATGCAGAGGGCTTTGAATTTTGCGGATAATCAAGTGCTTCGTAACTATGGTTTTCTGCACAAGAATTTGAGTTCCTCAGAGATGATCGTTGTACCATTTGATTATCCTGCGTGATTTGGTGTATGTTTTTTCAAAGATTTTGAGCATAATTTTGTTGGTTGTACACGTTGCATGCTAGTTTTTGCTTATTATGTTTTGAATACTGTTATTTGTATCATCTTAATTGACTGTGTTGTATCATCTCTCTAATAGATGCGAGATTCACATATATGAGTCCTATATATGTTAGATTCAAACAACTCTATTAAAAAAATGGTATAAAATATGATCAATTGAATGGTATGTATAAATAATTTTATTTTTACTTTTAGAGGGAGTGAAAGACTTGCATTGCGCACTTGATGTATTTTGACTACATGCCTTTTGCCCACCCTTGAATGAACCATGCATAGAATAACAAAATTAATATTTGTAGTTGGACAAATTGTTAGTGTGGTGTTGAACAAAAGAACTACTATTTTGCAACTAGTAAAATGAGTGTCAAAGTTGGTTTTATATATTTCCAAATATAGGGAGAAGAGGGCCAAATGGTACTTGGATGTTTTGATTTGTTTCGATTTTGGATGCTCCCTTTAGAGGTGGAAGGAGCAAGGAATGCTTTTTAGTTTTTACAGCTAGATATTCTACAGTTGAAAAGCCAGAAAATGTATGTGATTTTAATTTATGATCCTCAGATTCCTTGAAGTGGAGGACCAGTGAAGCCTGGAATTATAATATGAAATTGGAAATGCTGCCAAATTAGAAAACTCTGCACAAGAGAGAAAGTTGAGAAACACATAAATATAGTGTTTGCTTTTGGCAACGATTTGGAAATCATACGTCATGGTTGAAGAGCATATGGCCTGTTGATGAAGTAGTAGTGTATCTTAGTTGAATTAATATATGGGATTACAAAGGCAAGTGGGGGTCCACTTTCCTAATTAAAACTATATAATTAGCATTTAAATTATTGTGTACCCCTGACAGTTTAACAAAAACTATACTTATCAGTCATTGTATTCTTAATCTTCTGATGGGTTTATCAGTCATTGTTTTCTGTTGTCTTTATCTGTTCTATATACCTACCCATATAGATGAGGTCCTATTGACCCAAGGATTTAAGAACTTGCTTAGAGCGACTTCATGACCCAAGTGAACAACACGATGACTATCTCACTCGCTGTCTGTAGTAGGCTTCACCCTTACTACCAAAGTACCAATCACTTTATTAAAAGACTTTACTTAAAATCGTATTAGACTAAGGTCATCCACAATAATGAGGACTTTACTTAAAATCGATCTATTAAATATAGCTAATAATTTTTTCATCCGATGGCCATTTTAGAAAGGAATTTGATTCATTCTAAGAAGCAAATGTAATTTCTAAAATTCTATTTCGTGAGACAAACGTGTAAGTGCGTAACATGCTCTTAGCATTAGATAATCAATCCAAAATTCGGACAAAGAGAAAAAGAAGGAAAAGATTAACTCAAAATTCGGTAAAAAAGAAAAAAACAGAAGGAAATATAACCCAAAAGTGTCGGTACATAATTACATATTATCCAGGTGTCACCACCTTGATGGTGTAAGGCAGGGAGACAGAGAGGGACCCTGACTGCCATAGATCAGGAGATCAGACCCTTGGCATTATGGCGTACTTTAGCATCTTCCACCGCTCCAAAACCGACTCCTCAGTCCTCCTTTACTTACACACCTGTTAGTCTGTTACTGTTAGCGTACACTCACCATTATTGCATTGCTTCCCCACAAAACCCAAATGTGCTTAAATGTAGCTAAACTCTCACGTACTGCCTCACTGCCTTTCCTCATATCAAATCTCACTTCAAAGTTCAAACTTAAACGCTCAGATAGAATAGAAGCGTACCGCCAAAACGACACCGTTATAAATGGTCTCGCCTGAGCCCTCTCCTACAATGCCCAAACCCGCTTTCCGAAACAAACCCTCTTCGTGGGCCACCGACGGTTTCCTCTTTCTCGGCGGAGCATTTCTCGCTCTTCTCCTCCTCCTCTCTCTCTGGTCCTTCATTTCCCCCGCTTCCACTCCCACCACCCCCAATTTCGGCCGTACGGACGCCGGAGCCCCACCCACCACCGAAACGGGTCACCGCGACCCGCCCGAGCGAACCTTCTACGACGACCCGGAGCTCAGCTACTCCATCGGGGACCCGGTCGAGAACTGGGACGAGAAGCGGCGCCAGTGGCTCCTGCACCACCCCTCATACGCCGCTGGAGCAGGAGATAGGGTTCTAATGCTGACTGGATCTCAGCCATCCGCGTGTAAGAATCCTATTGGCGATCATCTCCTTCTTCGTTTTTTCAAGAATAAAGTTGATTACTGCAGAATCCACGGCTACGATATCTTCTACAACGACGCGTTCCTGCACCCCAAGATGAGGAGCTACTGGGCCAAGCTTCCCGTGGTCCGGGCCGCCATGCTGGCCCACCCAGAGGCCGAGTGGATCTGGTGGGTCGACTCGGACGCGTTGTTCACCGACATGGAGTTCAAGCTCCCTCTGGACCGGTACAAGAACCACAACCTCGTCGTCCACGGCTGGGCCCACTTGATTTTGGACGAGCACAGCTGGACGGGCCTCAACGCCGGGGTGTTTCTCATCAGAAACTGCCAGTGGGCCATGGACATCATGGAGGTGTGGGCCCAAATGGGCCCACAGACCCCGGATTACCAGAAGTGGGGTCAGACCCTCCGATCAACGTTCCCGGACAAGGCATTTCCGGAGTCAGACGATCAGACGGGCCTGGCTTATTTAATCTACAAAGAGAAGGACACGTGGGCGGACAAGATTTATTTGGAGGGCGAGTTTTATTTCGAGGGGTACTGGGCGGAGATAGTAGGGACGCTCGACAACATCACCGAGCTGTACGCGGAGATGGAGCGGAACGACGACGTTTTGAGGAGGAGGCACGCGGAGAAAGTGAGCGAGCAATACGGTGCGTTTCGGGAGGAGCATTTGAAGGAGGCCGGGAACGGGAAAGGGAGCTGGAGGAGACCGTTTGTGACGCACTTCACTGGATGCCAGCCCTGCAGTGGGAACCACAATCAGATGTATAAGGGAGAGTCGTGTTGGGATGGAATGCAAAAAGCGCTGCGTTTTGCTGACAATCAGGTGCTTCGTAAATATGGTTTCGTGCACCCTCGCCTACTGGATTCCTCCGTCTCTCCTGTGCCGTTCGATTACCCGGCTTCGTAGATTAGTTAGTGATTAGACCATCAATTCATCATGATCAAATCACATGAAAAGGTGCATAGCATAAATCTTCTGTGTTGGATTTTTCAAGTGTTTGATGGATTGCTTTTGTCTTTTATTCTCTTTTGGGCTCTTGGCTTTTGCCGTGCTAATTAGTGGGAGAGCTTTAAAGCTTTTGAGGCGCATAAACTAAAACTAGTGCTTCATTCATGATTGGAGGATGATTTTCAACTTTTTAAGGGCATTGGATGATGGAAGCATCATGCGGTTTGTGTGGCTGCCCCTCACTATTATTATAAAGAATTATAAAGAGGAATGTTATTCACCTTCTACAGTTACTTTTTTCTTTATTATTATCATTCAGCAATGTAAATTTATAATTAAAATTGTTTATTTTTAATATAATTATGAAGATCTTTTTTATAAAAAATTTACTAAATTAAAAATCGTTTGATCATTTAACTGTGATCAAATAAATAAACGATTTTGATGATAATTTAATTCATCGTTTATTTATTTAAGAATGATTACATTATCAAATGATTTTCGATTTAGTTGATTTTATGCATTAATGATCTTCAAATAATTATCTAAAAAATGAACGATTCAGACCATGAAAATTAGGGCTACCCATCGGTCGGATCGAATCGGTAAATGCCTTTGCCGATTCGATTACCGAAAATTTCGGTAATTCAATTTTGCTGCCGATTTCCAAATTGATTTTTTCGGCATTCGGTATTTTTCGGATCCTTCGATTTTCGGCATTTTTCGGTATTTTTGGTATTCATCACAAAATACAATCGGTGAGGCTTCAGATCCATTACCAATAATCCAAACGAGACCTTTACTTCTAATGTAGCATCGACCGCCTTCACAAACATCGTACCTCGAGTGCCAAATCTACACAAGTAGACAACAGAAAAACCATTAATCAAAACAAGATTTACCTGCAATTCCAGATCGGCGACTGAGTTGGGTGAGGACTGTGAGGTAGATCGAGAGTTAGAGAGATGAGAGATGAAAGAGTGAGAGTCTGAGAGAGAAAGAGAGAGGGAGCCTTCGACATCTCTGGCTTCGATCCGCCGCCGTGGTTGATCGGATGGAGAATCCGAGCACACCATCGTGCTCAGAACGTCGAGAGGAAGAAGACTTGGGTGGTGGGAAGCCTCGACGCCGCCTAGAAGGGAAGTCAACGCCGGCGACAGTGCCGGATTATGGGTTCGGGTTCTGGGTTTTCGGCTGGATTTTGGGCAATCAATGCTCATGCGAAGAGAGAGGAGGGAGAGAGGAAGCTTTTGGGACTGGTCCCGTCTCCATCGACCGCTGGACGAGAGAGTTTCGTCGGAGAAGGTGATCGGCGCAAGGAGAGGGAAGAGAGAGAAGAAGAAAAAAAAATGAAAAGAAAAACTGAAGAAGTAAGGAAGAGAGAGTCGCGGGGGGGGGGGATAGGGGTAGGTGGGCACACAAAAAAAAGAAAGGAAAGAAAAAAATGAAAAAAAAAAAAAAGATTGGGGTTTGGACAATTGGGGTTTCGATTGGGGTTTTTTAGTTGTTTTAATTTATGTAATACATTTCTATATAAATAAATAATTAAAAATATCCTAAACCCTAATATAAACTATAGTATAAGACTATAATACCATAATACTAAACCCTAATATATATAAGACTATAATACTATATGTTATATGTTATATATGTTACATATATAAATTATAGTATTATAAACTATGTAGTATATACTATCAAATATATAAACTATAGTCTTATAGTATTATAAACTATATACTATAAATTATATAAACTATATACTATCAAATATATAAACTACAGTCTTATAGTATTATAAACTATATACTATAAATTATATAAACTATATACTATCAAATATATAAGTTATAGTCTTATAGTATTATAAACTATATACTATATTATATACTATTAATTATATAAACTATAGTCTTATAGTATTATAAACTATATACTATTAAACTATAGTAACTACTAAGTACTAATTAGTTTATAACTTTAAAACTTTATATATAACTATATATTATATACATAAACAATGTTAGGTATATATAACATTATAGAGTAATTAATAAATAATAATAGACTTAGTGTATAGAGTTTAGTGTTTAGAAATTAAAATTGTATGCTTAATTGGATTTTATGTTTTAACTTTTAACTTTTAATTATAGTGTATATGATATTAATAAAGTTTAGTGTATTTAACTTTTAAGTATTAAGTTTAGGATATAAGATAAAGTGTATAGACTATAGAGAATATATAAGGTAAAGTGTCTAAAACTATAAGTTATAACTAAAAGTCTAAAACTATATACTAATTAGTAATTTTATTATATAGGGTATAAGTATAACTAAAATTATATATTAAAACATTATTATATAAGTAGTTTATACTTTGTACTATATACTATATAGAGTTATAAATTATATACTATATAAAGTTAGTAAAGTTATAAACTATATATTTATATAAACTATATGGTATTATAAACTATATACTATATAAAGTTATAAACTATAAACTATATAAACTATATACTAAGCATATTAATGTAATAATAATACATATAAATATATATAACCATATACTAACCATATTAAATTATTAATGTAATAATATTACATATAAATATATATATAACTAAATTTCGGTAATTATTTCAGATTTTTCGGTATATATTTCGGTTTTTTCGGTAATAATCGATTCGGTTGCTTAAAGTCATAATTTTCGGTAATCGGTCGGTTTACCAACTTTTTTCGGTTTTTACCAAAACCAAACCAACTTTTTCGGTAATTTTTTGGTTTCGGATTTTCGATTTTCGGCTTGTTAAAATCGATTTACCAGACCAAAAAATTTCGATCAGTAGTCGGTCGGTTCGGTAAATACCAAACCAATGGGCAGCCCTAATGAAAATACACTATAAAATAAGAATAATAAAAGAGAAGGTGGATAATATTCTCTTATTATAAGAATGGTATTATCGATAAATAATATTGCATAATTCTAATGCGTTTTTATTCATGTCAATGTCTTATCTATTGTTACAAGTACATTAAATGAAACATTGTCACACTATTATATTATTTGGCAAATAAGATATGATAAACAATTTGAGAAGTGTAGCAATATTTTATGCTAAATGAATGTCACTGCCGGCTCTTGACATATCTATGACTACATTGTGGTCCAATGCACGGTTGAAAGGGACTAAAATATGATATCTTTGAGTTAAGAAGTGAATCCTAGTGGATATAAAATTAAGTCTTCTCCTATTGTATGCAAGCTAGCTTACCTAACATCTCATTTATTTGGGTGCATTACAGTTAACTTTTCATAGCTTTCAAATCCTCAAACCTGTGGATTACCTAACTTTCTACCTTAATAACTCATGAGATACTTTGACATATTTATTAACTTGATGTTTAAGGCAGAGGTGAGTTTAATATTGTGCTTTATTTTGATACTTTATAATAAGTCCAGAACATGAATTATTTTCTTCTTGACCATAGGAGGAACACTGGGTCCTCAAGGTTCAAGTTACCATTTGAGGTTCCATTGTCCTGGCAAAGTTCTATGAACAGGAGGCTACTCTAGCAAAACAGGCTGGCATTTTGATTTATCATTTTATTTTTTGAATTTTCTACCACATTTTCGTGTTTTATGTCCATTTTCTAGCGCATGTTTAATTACATGTATTCGAGATGTATGCAGAAGTTATGAGTTCATCTCCCTCCTGTTCAGGTTTAAAGTAGGGGTGGACAAAACCCGATGCAACCCGACCAACCCAACCAAAATGGGTTGGGTTGGTTCAGTTTTTGACACCCAATTTAGAGAAGTCGGTTCATAACCCGACCAACCCGATCTCAAATGGGTTGGTTAGCGGGTTGACGTTTCAAATAACCGATCAAACCCGACCCAACCCGACCTAAAAATTTAAAAAAAAAATTAAATTAAATATTCACATGTCTAGTTTCTCATCTCACCTTGTTTAGAATAGTCAAAGGTTCAAAGCAATGAGAACTCATCTCACCTTCCCTAGTTTCATAGCCTATGTTCTTTAATATTATAATAAATTAATATTAATCTTTCACATGGCTTTATTCTTTAATATATTAATATTAATGTTTCACATATATGGCTTTCTTGTTTTACATGTGACTGTAATTGTTCCACTGTAAAAGCAGACATGTACTGAATTGAGTTCATGTGTAGAAAATAGAGACATTAATTTTATAACTTAAAGGGAGTTTCATTCATTTATAATTTGGGCCTAAATTTTAATTGTATTTTGAGACATGCCCAAACCGATCAAACCGACCAACCCAGCCCGACTTTAATTGGTTTGGTTTGGTTCGGTTGTTTCACCTTCATTGGGTTGGTTTGGTTTGAAAAATCACTAACCCGAAGGCATTGGTTTGGTCTACAATTTGGGGGCTAAACCGAACCAAACCGACCCGTGTCCATCCCTAGTTTAAAGTATTCCTGTAAATTTAGATAAATATATCATATTTAGCCTAGCTAAGTGAGTGTGTAATAAATTTCGTTGAGAAACATTTAAAGCTCCTACAACCATAAACCAATAAAGATCCGAAACAATTATGCTTCTACGAGTACAACCATGCTTGCACAGTAATGTGGTAATCTAGAGATTTTCTTCTAGGTACAAGCTGGCATGGTACATTCATCAGTTTTGCCTCAGTCCTAAAGTTAAGGAATTAAATTTCGAATTTGGAAGAAATTTTGATGGAAATTTTGAAGATTTTTAAATTTTAACAAAAATTAGACGGAAACGACGGAAATTGATATGAAAATACAGAAATTTTTAATGAAACTTTACCATATGTTTATTTAACATATTATCTACTAAATGGCTTAATTGTGTTTTTACCACCCAAAGTTTGGGGTGATTCCCACTTTACCACCCAAAACTTTATTTGTCCCACTTGACCACCTAAAGTTTACATTGATTCTCACTTTACCACCCAGAACTTTATCAGTTCCATTTTACCACCCAAAGTTTACACTAATTCTCACTTTACCACCCAAAACTATTTTTCGTGTCCCAGTTAACTTTTTTCCGTCTATTCTGTCACTCTAGATTCAGGGAGTAAAGTAGGAAAAAAGTTCTGGGTGGTAAAGTGAGAATCAATGTAAACTTTGGGTGGTAAAAACACAATTAAGCCTCTACTAAATTGATAAAAAACATTGAAAAAACTAAATTATATAATAAGTTTCATGTGATATAAGGTGAATATAATGCGCGGTGCAGCAAATACTGTTAAATAAAATTAGTATAATAAATAAATAAAATTAGTATATTATTTATACTATATAATTTAATTATACACTAAAATCTAAATCCTAATACTCTATATACTCTATATACCCTAATACTCTTTATACTCTATAATCTATACATTAAACTCTATATACTCTATATTTTATAGGATATTAGATGTTAGGCCCTTTAGGATATTTTTAATTATTTTTTTTATATAGAAATGTATTAGAGTTTAAGGTTTAAAATAACTAAACGAAATCCCAAACATTTTTTTTTCTTTCCAATTGCCCAAAGGCCCCAAACCCCCCCCCCCCCTCATTTTTTTTTTCTTTCCTTACTTTTTTCCCCCGTGCCTCTCTCTTCAGTCTTTTTATTTTTATTTTGATCTTATTTTTTCTCGTGCCTCTCACCCAGCCAAGCTTTGTCTTTACTGAGTTTAACAACCCAAATTTTGGCTTATGGTAATTTTGTTACTTAAATTTTTCAAACTTGTTTTAAGGTTTGTTTAAAGGAATTAGAAATTTCCTTAAGTTTATTTTAACTAACTTAGACCTTTGGTTGTGGTTTTAGAGATTAGTTGTATGGAAATGAATTTTAGAAAATAAAAAATTCAAGAATTTGGCGATTATTATTTTTTTAGAATTAAATTATGAGAGTAGAATTTTTCATAATTCTTTTGAAAGCAATTTGACTATTTTGAGGTCGTAAGAAATTAGTACTCATCAATACGAGTCTGTAGAATTTTTCGGTGAATTATTTGGAGTCTCGAGCTATTTTTGGTGAAAATATGAAGTTGGAGAAAATAGGAAAATTTCGATAAATTTTGATAAATTTCGGCAAAATCTTCACGAAAAATTGTTAATATGTGTTTTGATTTTGTAACCCTAAACAAACGAAATTTTCGACCAAATTTCAAAATTTAATACCTTGCCTAAAGTATGGTGCTCAAAATTTGGCAATACCAAAAACTATGCCAAATATTACATGGCATTACTAAATTTGGCGTCGGTGGAAGACTGGAAGTGGAAGTGAAACCCTCGATACTAAAAGGTATATATAACATATGTGGAAATTCTACCCTATGAAACAATTTGGAACGACATGAACAATTAGAATGCATGTGCTAAATTGTGACATATTTGAGACTTGAGTGTGATGCACTGAGTAAAAAAGGCTCCTTTTCCTTTAAAAAAAAAAAGAGGCTTCTTCCAAGTTCCATGACAGTAATGCAAGTCATTAACTGTTATTTTTGTTTTATAAATTTTTCAACATCCATAGAAGTATACAAATTATTAGTGCAATCATCCCGATGGTGCCAATCATACATTTTGATGACACTGTAAGCTAATTTTAAAGTCAAAATCACTGCCCAGTGATTCCCACAAGAAGACATTAGTGTAATCCTAACATGTCAATCTTGCTCTCTTTCCCTGGCCAGCTTCTTTGCCTTCCTCCTTTGATTCACTTTGTTGTGGTTAGAGCAAGCATGTAGCTGCTGATCTCCTGAAGAAACGCAACCCCTCATCATGTTTTCAATTTGTTATACAATTGTCAAAAATAGAAATGTGAAAATACAATGTGGTGGCTTAGCCTTCTCACCTTGTTTCTCGACGACAGCATCCTCAGAGGCATTACATCGAACACCTTGAGGTTCGTTTTCAACTTGACCAACTGTCGAAGGCAAAAGCGGCCCAACAATTTGCCTGCGGCGAGAAGCATCTTCCTTGACCTTCTTCTTGCGCAGTCTCTTCCGCTGGGCCCTTGTAAGCCTCCGAGGCCCAGTTTCGCCATTACCATCATCATCACCGCTCGACGTTGAAGACCCACTTTCCCCTAACCTATCTACTTCCAAGTCTTCACGTAAAATGTCCACGGGTACCACGAGTACTGGTGGTGATGGAGGAGGAGGAGGAGGATACAGCATGTTGAGGACACCCTCATGGAACTTGCGTCGCTTATCTTCCCGGCGCATTGTTGCAGAAAAAACGTACGACACCCTCTTTTGTGTCGTTTCTTTTACAAGTTCTAGTTTGCCTTGTTTTATTGCTGGTGTTATTGGTTGCTTTGGGTGCTTCTACCCTGCAGCTTTGCAATTGCAACTCTTTAATCACATTGACTTGTCCCTCTTACAATAACTCATCGACTTAAGTATACAGTATGGTAATTTCTCTTTAACTAGAGGCTCAAAGTAATTGTTAATGACCCAAGTGCAATGACCATTAGACCATATGGTATACAAAATTATAAAACAGTTAATATCAAATAGCAATGACCATTAGAAACACAATTACACAATATCAAATACCAATGACCATTAGAAACATGCTCTTCTTGACTGAACAAAAGGGTGCTCATGTGATCAAATTTGAGCACATTTACAGTCTAGAGATGGAACTCTGGAGTGGTCACAGTGGTTGTTGAGAGATCCACCTTTTGAACATGGCAAAGCATTCCTTAGGCCGATCTTCTGGCGCTATGTGACCTCCTCCCTGCAAAACAACCACTTAATAAGAATTTATTAGGCCATTTCAATATTGTAGAAGAGCACAAGCACTGAAGCACACTCTTGCCTTAACAGTTGCAAATGTAAAGTTGTTTGAGTATAACGTTGAGTATCTGCACACAGCAAACAGCAGCAGTAAGCAAATGAGGATTCAGTTATGACCACTACATGGTATAAAGCTCCATTGTAAATTATTGGTGTAGACAAAGCCTACCCTGCATTTTGATCATCAACCAGCCACGGTCTCCAGCGAGCAACGACAGTAAAGTTCAGAGACTTAATCCATGCTAGGGTTCCCAAGTACGGGACCAACATGTCATGATCACCGCTGCATAAAACATTCACTTTTCAAAGTCCTCAAAAATTCAGATAACCCAAACTACATTGATTTGGTTCGCCAATCGGGAAACTAGGTCTATTGCTTACTATATAGATAGTAATTTTGAGTCACTGCATGAGTGCAGAGATGAGTGCAACTACACCTGTATCTTAGAGCTTATGACCAAAAACAAGACCTGTATATTAGAGCTCGATAACCTCCGGCGTTGAGAGATAGATGATAGCTAACCACATTCTGGAAATGTTTTGTGTAAGGCAAGCCACTGCTGTTGCATCTAATCCACAACATCTTCTAGTTTATTCCCAAAAAGTAAAATGATATGTCAAATAAGTTTTTGTTAAACTAGGAATTTTCACACACACACACACACACAGGAATTTTCACACAATATTAGTTGATGTCCCAACATCAACAATGTCTTAACAGGTAAAAATTTGTGTGTGGTTAAGAATTCCATACGTTGATTTTTCCAATTGGTCAAATTCTCTTACTTTCTGAATGTGTAGCGCCTTCTGAACACTATCATCATTTGCCCAAATGTGGATCAGAAAATTCTCGTAATTCTGTAATGAGGGTGTCATCATTTGCAAACACCTTGCTCATTGGAATGATTGGTGATTAGAGAAAAGTGAATAACTCACCATGCACCCAAATTTAGGAATACCAAATGTTGGCTCTCGAAGTTTGGGATTAAGGCTCAGGTGAATTGGGTTGAGTTTAAATGGTGGATCTTCTGATTTTTCAAAGAGCTTTCTCTGGTGGTCATGCATCTTGCTATTTGCAACAAAGCTGGAAGGACACACAGGATCCAAGATGCGACCTTGATTTATTTTTTCAATGCACTGCAAAGGCAAAATAGTATCTAATAAACAATGTGGTGAAAATGCAAGGAAAATACATAATTATAACTCTAGTGTGAATAGGGAAAAATAAAACTCTTCCCACCGCTGAGATATCCTGGAGATCCTTTGCACATTGTTTATTGCTTTCGTTGATTCCTCGGTACTGTCCTCTGCAACTCTTTTTTGCTGACTTAAGAAATATGTGCAGCCCCACTTAAATATTCATATTAAAACTACATGGAACTAAGATGATATGGATGGCAACTAGATGCAGTTCATTCTTGGATGATGAATTGGAGAATATAGAGAATGGATTGTTTGAACTACCTTGTACAGTTCATCAGAAATTAGTGCCATCCGATGAGCAAATGGGATCCATGAGTTCCTATCCAAATTTAAATCTGTTGCTGGGTTCCCAAGCAGATAACCCTGGAAAAGTTTCCAAAATTGTTAGTCCTTTTAGTGATTTTGAAATTCTTGGGCTAGTAATCAAAATTTGGTCCTAGAACACACACTTTGAAATTAATTTCTGGTATGTTTCTGGCTTCAATACCTGCAGCACCATAGCAAGCCAGGTAATATTGTGTCCATCTATAGTTAATTGCTCAACTTATTATGGCATTTGAATAACGTTGGTATGAATGTTACCCTTTGCTATTTCTTGAGCTACAACTGGGACAATTAGGCCAGAGTACGAGTCACCACCAACGTAGATTGGATTTGAAATGAATTCAGGGTGACTGAGCAGCCACTGCACACAAATCAAGTTCATGAACAAGTAACAAAATTGCCTTAAAGAAGAAATATATATACGCCGGCTGCTTGTGCTTGTATATCATTTCAATGCAATTGTTGTGCTAATTTACCTTCATGAGGAAACTATAAATATGATTAACAAACAATATATCATTGGACCCTTGCGAGCTCCTTGAATATGAGAACCCGGTGCCAGTAGGTGCATCTACGAATATTATGTTGGAAACCTAACGCATCGCAATTATGCAGAAAACAACATGAGGAAACAGCAGTGGTACAAGAATAAAGATAAATAGCATGCACGTACATTCAAATACGTTACAAATTTACCTTTGTCCACGAGTAAGGATTAAGCACCAAAGTTGGTAAGGTACCATTATACTCAACCATTTTAAACTTTATAGGGCCTACAGAAAATAAAAAATTTGTCAAAAGCTTCTAGACTGAGGGTGCTGTCATTTAAGAATTGGAAGGCACTACATTGTGATGGAACTAGAAGCTGGTAAGCACTCTCTGGATTAGATAAACTCAGTGGAAAGATGACCAAGAAAGCTTGAAATAACAAAACTGCAGTAACTTTTTTGCTGGGGCATATAATATACAAAAGGTAAAAAGAAATTTACAAAAGACAATTGTTACTAAGTTATTCATCAATAAAGTTTTTGTTGCTGAATGGGGCCTGAAACAGATTCAGTTTTCACATTTAAAATTACAGAGAAGTAGTCCACTTAAACTGGTCACAGGTCTACTATTCCACACTAAAACTTGTACTCCATGATAAATGTTCAATGTTATTTTGTTAGGCTCTCAATCTAAACTAAAATTAGGTGGGTTTTTGTTTTGATTTGTTGTTCAGATTTACAGTCTGGATTGTCTCCAGACAATCTACTACAGTCGATTTTCACAATGATCAACTAATAAATCACAAAAAAAAAAAAAAAGGGTCATATATATGTAGTAGCATAGTAGTGTAGTTGCATCTGGTGTAGCACCTATCTCAAAAGCAAGTCCACATAGAGCAGAGCAAGTAGGGCCACCAGTGAGCCAGAGCAAAAGAGGGTCATCTCTTGGGCTCCTTTCAGATTCAACAAAGTAATAGAAAAGCTGCGCATCTTCTTTCTCACCAACCCCAATGTACCTGATCAAACCCAAATGCCAGTAACTTAATTAAAGTAATTAATTAACTAAGCTAGTGAGTACTGTTATCAGATCATGACTCACCCAGTTTCAAGTTTGAAGGGAAGGGAACCAGGAAATCCAGGCAGGGATTTGATGATGATTGAGCAAGAAACCTGAGGCTTTGAGAAGAGCAGCAGAGAAATCAAATATTGGAAACAAAACCACTTGAAAAATTTGGCACAAACTTTTCCTTGAATCCTCTCAAAAAGTGGTGCTTCCATTCTTTTTTTCTTTCTTCTCACTGCTTTGTTTTCTGGGACTTGGGAGAGTGAAAGGATTTTGAGTCCTGCACTAGCTACAGTTGCATGGGAGATGCCATTGCCATGTGTCCATTCTTTGTTTTATGTCTCTGCAGGTGTCAACATTTTGGATATGACTTGTGTCACTGCTTCATTTCTTGGTTACCTTTAACAGTTTAACCCATTGAAGATGGATGAGTTGGTCACCTAACATTTAAATTTGGTTAATGTTGAATTTAGACACTTAAAAGGGTATTTCAAGTGCATCTATCATCTACAAAATCATTTAAAAACATATCACATCTAAAATCTAAATTAAAAAAATGAATTTTTCTTCCTCTTTTCCTTTTTTACCCCTCTTCACCTCCCACACTCTCTCTCTCTCTCTCTCTCCCTTCTCTTTGGCCAACCCTCCCAACCCAGCCCCTCCCGATCCCACCCCCACCACAATCTTCCCGACCCCAACTATAGCTCGTGGGGGGATGGCCGGCACCAGGGGGACCCGCCGGTGACCTTGGGCCACCGGGAAATGCACGGCCTTGGCTGGGCTGAGGTGCACACAGTGAGAGAGTCGCACGGGAGATGAGAGGGAAGAGAGGGATGGTCGGAGGGGACGGGGGGGAGAAAGAGGAGCTGCAAGCTAGTGGCTGGTGGTCCGGCGCCGGCTGGGCTTGGTCGGAGTTGGCCTAGTCACGACTGGACTGTGTGAAGTCACGCGAGAGAGAAGGAAGACATAGGGAAGAAGAAGAAAAATGAGAGAAAAGAGAGAGAGACTCAGGTAAGTGGAAGGGGAGGGTCTGGCGGGTTGTGGTGGGGGTGGGGCCGGGTGGGGTCTGGAGGGGTTGGGTTGGGAGGTTGGCTGGAGAGAGGGAAGAGAGAGAGAGAATGGGAGGTGGAGAGAGTTAGAAAAGGAAAAGAAGAAGAAAAATTTATTTTTTCAATTTAAATTTTAGATGAGGTATGTTTTTTAATGATTTTGTAGATAATGGATACAGTTGAAATACTCCCTATAGTTTAGAATCTAAATTGAACTTTAGCCTTTAAATTTTGACAGAAGGGTGTAATAAATTTAACGAAATGGGTCATAAAACTAGTTACACTATATTTATCAATAAAATTTGCTCTTTACAAAGTAGGTGAATAATCAAGTTGACACTTCCTAAGTTCCTAGATTCATATACGAGTGCATATAAATTTTAGTGCGATTAAAATTTCACAAGATTAAGAATTGACGTGATGGTTGGAGAGTTGTTCTTATCTTCTACTTGTTTGGAGATACCATCAGTATCAGATATTCTTTTGATTGTCAAATAGCTTTCTTCCCTTTAATTTGTTTTGTATGGCACCGGCCATTAATCCAAACTTTTAATCCACCACCATTGTGATAGTGCTACGCGTGATTTTACAAAGCACAACACATATTGATGGGGACAATATAGTGCGTACGGTTATCATCTATGGAGGTTAGTGGCTCCAACACAATCAAGTTGCTTATTAGTATCAATTAATATTTGGTGATGACTTCAATGAAAACTCCCTCTGATCTAACTTTTGTGCTCAAAATATCGAATAGGAAGGCTGAAAATAACTTTGGAAAAAAGAAAATTTAATAACTAATGCTTGGATTTAATAATACCAAAATTAATGCCCAATGAAAAATTAATCTGAATAAAGAAAAAAAGAAGTTCCCCCAACCACATGCATTTAGTTTTGAGACTACTGCTACTCACTTAAGTGAAATTTTAAGCACGAACAAGCACTCATAGTACTTTGTCATCAAATTTAATATAATGAGTTCAGCAGCACTTACAAATTTAATCCAACAATGATTAAACATCATTTGTCTCTCACAATTGCTTTAATTTTATTCCTCATTTAAGTACCGTCGTTGGTTTTGCTTTTTCATGGCTCCAAATAATGGACAGTTGGACACATATATTGGCCAACCAACAATATGATTGGAGGTTCCGCTGCTAACTACTGCAAATTAGATTATCCTGACATCTCTCGAATTTAGAAGATGGAGGAAGATTTAGTTTCTGAGGACACCTTCTAGAGGAGGTTAAGAGAGTTTAGATTCAATCTTCCCAGATTAGCTGTAGTTATGATTCTAGAATAAGAGCACCTCTGGTCCTTTTTGCATATTTTTCTTCAATTTGAGGATAATTTAGAGAAAAAAGTTAAATTTAGGGAAATGTTGTCCAATGCTAAAGTTAAAATTTTCCTTATATATATATATATATTTTAGGTTTTTAGTCTAAAATCTAACCATTGGAGGTTTGGGAAGAGTTTGATGAGCCTCATCCATATAACTTGATTTGAAGAAAATTTTAGGGAAATCTCAAATTTGGAGAAATTTTAGGAAATGGTTAGAGTTCTGTTTTATATCATTTTTCTCCAAATTTAAATTTGAGGAAAGGTTTAGGGAAAGACTTGAGATACTCTAACGAGGCAGCTCATGCTCTAGCCCATTTTACTTTACATTGTGAAAATCTTGCTAGTTAGGTGGGGAAGCCCCTATATGATTTTTCATTCTAACTTAACTCTTTTTAGTTTTCTTTAATATATGTATCTTCCAATAAATAAATAAAAAATTATCCTGAGATATTTGTAGGCAGTAACTCACTAACTCCAACATTAAATAAGCAATTTTCAAATTTTAGAAATGTTTCAAAAAAAAAAAAAAGAGAATTTTAATTTTGCCTCCTAAAATTTGACCCCACTATAGTTTTGTTTTTTTATCTTCTTTGTCTGAAAATAGGTTTGATTTGCTTCACCTAGAATTTCTACCAATTCCTCATTTATTTTAGTACCTAAACTTTAAGAACAAACTATAATATGTTGTTCCTCAACGTTTCATCTAAATCATTCAAGGATAAAAATTGTTACCTTTGCCTCGCAGAAAATCACTTTCGGTAACCATAACGTACAAAAGTGATTATTTTGGTCACCGGTACTTTTGTCCTTAACTAACACACTTATAGGACATAATAGTTTAAAGATCAAAATGAGACTGAAGATTATGAACCAAAGTGCTACAAGCATCAAAGTTTTAAAGAAAATCTAAATCGACTCCAAAAATTATTAGAGATTTCAAGGCATGCAAAATGTGCCAGCTAAAGAAATAAGAAAGTATATAAAGCTATATAAGTCACAATTAATACCTCATTTTTCTTCACAAATTGACGAAAAACTACAACAAACAGAGGTTACAAAACATTAAATACCCATTTGTACAGCTTCACAAATGGGTATACTATAACATTTATAGTATAACATAGTTTGATACTATAACATGCTGAGTATACTAATAAGGGATCGTTGATTGTTCAAAATCTTAAAAATTAACAAAATACCTGAACAACTACTATATATTAATAATCAACCTAATTAAAAGGCTGGAAAACATGGATATATAAGAACTAGAAAACCAACAGTTGACTTTGAGATAAATAAATATTGTAAGAAATAAAAGCTGCCTTTCTTGTTGTTTCTTTATTATAATTAATTATGGCATGATTGTTCTCCTAGAAACAGCATGGCTTCTGCTTCTTGGATACACATCTGTCTTCACCATGACATCTTCTTGATCAAACTCACATGGCTTGTCTTCATCAATCCTGCCAATCGCAACACTGATACTCCGAGGCATCATCGTTGTATTGGGCTGCTGTAGTTTTGGAGGAGCAAGATTTAACTGATGACCAGTTTTGTTATTGCCTAAACTAGCCCTAGTAGAAGCAGCCCTCAGAAGCTCTCTGTAATCTTCATTATTGTTTTGGCTGCTGCTTGATTTGGTGGAGCTGGTACTGAAGCTTCTGGGCAAAGTAATGGGGATTTGGGTTGGACAACCCATGCCCATGCCATAATCCAATTTTCCAGAGCACTCAGTCATGCTCTGGATGTAGAAGTCTTTGGCTTTAATCAAAATCCTTATGGGGACCTTCATGAACCTTCTGAATCTGCTGCTTTCTTTGCTAGCCTTCATGGTTTTGCAAGTATCAAATTGCTAAAGAAGAAAAGGGTACAAGTTATAAATATATGTGTATCAAGGCAAAGCAAGAAAATGATTGGGAAATTTGGGAAACAAGAAGTGCTTATGATTGTGGAGAAGATTGTGATTAGATGTGTTTATATATGAAAGTGATGCATGGCAGAGAGGGAGAGAGTGATTTGGGGTTTGTTTGTTTGCAATTTGTTGGTATGTATGGGAGGAGGTAGCTTTTTTATGGTACGTGGTCCAACAAAGCATATTATAGAACTCACTGAACAAAATGGGCGGGACGTGTGGACTTTGTCAAAGTAAAGCCGGATTGGAATTTGAAAAGACTACACTGGGATAAGAACAAGATTATAGTGTCTATATGCACATGGAGGGTAAATAAATTTACGTTATCTCAATTGATCATTTTATACGAGGTCCGTTGAATTTAGGTACCAAATTGTAATATTTTTTTATTTTAACTATTAAAATATTTATGTCATTTCACTTTAGATACTAAATTTCAGTTTATGTACCAACTTCAAAAAACATGGTTATACTGAACTGTGACTGTCTAACAGTCATAAATTTTTTATTGATTTGTTGTTTTTTCAATATTTACAAGGCTTAAACTTTAATGTTTAGTCTATAGGTTATATGACTTTATCCCCCAATCCTAAATTAAAAGCATTAAACCTTTATAAAGTTTGAATTTTTATGAATTTGAAACAGTTACAGTTATGACTGTCGAACAGTCACAACTGTATAGCAAACTAATTTGTGACCTAATCCAAAATGTCTTGTTTTAGGTTAGTACCTAAATTAAAAAAACTTAGTGTCTTGCTGCTTTACTGAAAAACTATTAATATTTATTATTTAATCCTAATTTTCTATTTTATATATCTTTATGATTAAAACAAGATTTGAGATTCTAATAAATTTTAAAAGAATTTAAAAATTCATAGAAATCTAATTCTATTCATTTTAAAATTTTTATAAAAATAGAAGTGTATTAATTCAATCTCTTATGAATTTTAAAGGATTTCATCAAGTGTGAATTTTGATAGATTTCATGGAATTCAATAATTAAGAATCCATGAAATTTGCAAGAGTCTATAATTCTTTTAAAATCTATTAAAATATCAATTCAATACACCCCCTTAAATTTCACTTTTATTGGATAAATGATATTTCACTAAAGATCTATTAGTGAAATGATAATCATATTAGTGAAATGAGTGCTGATTCAGGAGAACAATTAATAATGATCATATTTATGAATGGAATGGGCGATGTTTAAGCATAATTGTTTTTGTTTGATGTACTGAAATTTTGTCGATTATATAAGGATGGTTGAGCTTTCTATGCTTACAAGAGCAAGCACCCAACAACATGTTTAGTTTTTAATTAATTTATTCAGGTGAACAACTGATATTACAGAATGGATGAGTTTACTCGTAATGCTCACCACCACTTTTTGTGGTGAGCAAAAATGTACTCATTAGTAATTAGTGACTTTAATTATTCAGTCATTGCTAGCAAAATATTGTGAAATTTTTTTACGGACCCCAAAATAGAGGACATGTGGCATAACCAGCGACTAGTGACCACGTGTCGCTCTCTACACATAATTCTTTTTTTTTCTTTTTTTTTTTCTTTTTTCCTTTACACACGTTGTTGAAACTCAAGAACGATATTAATTAGCTCCATACAAGATATTGCATGGCACGTCTATTTTCATTTTATAAACTGTGAAATTGACCAATATCTCAGTTTTGATAATGAAAACTTATCCTCATAAAAAAGTTATTAATTAATCAAATCATTCCTTCCTGACCAATTCATCACCACCTCTGCAGAACAAAATTCATTCCACCAATTAATAATACCTACATTGTCGGCCATGTACTAAGAAATTTATATTGATAAAAATTAACATTATCCTCATTTTTAGTTCAAACTATTAATGCAGTACCCCTAAAATGTTCTAAACTGGGCAACATTTAAATAATTGAAGGTCTAATCATATTACTAATCTTCCATTGGTTATTGTCTAAGGTTGTTCTTGGACATTCAAAAGCAGCTTACAATTTTAGGTGAGCCACAAGAAGTTAAGTGTTTGATAAAAAAATATAAAAACTGCTTTTTCTTTCAATTGTGATTCACTCACTATAATTTATAAAAGAGTATTAGTTATTATACATAACTCTAATATTTTACATTAAAATTTATCAAACATTTTATTACTTTTTTTTCATTCACAACATTTTTTAAAATATAATTTACCAAATACATAACTGTTTTACTTTACTTAACAACTATTTTTTCTTGCAACAGTATTAAACTATTTCTAAGACACTTATTTTGTTATTGACAAAAGAAAAGAGGAGGTCTCATTAGGATGCATGGAGTAGAGGAAGAGATATTCGATCCATTTTGACATCACATTGGTGCCTTGGCAGTTGGCACTAACTCTTTTACTAAGCGAAGGCTCGTGAGATTAACTAATAGGACAAATGAGATTTGAAAAGGCAGAATTATCTACTATCACATCATTTATACTTTAATTGTAATATAATATGATCATTAAATTTACTTATTTGAAATTTGCTTTGATAAAATAATTTACTTAATGTCATTAGTGTTAAAAAAGTTTTAACTATTATTTTTCATGTTAACCTAGCCTATGTTATAAAGTTAATGCTTGTGTTTTACAGACTCATGCCTATGATTTGATGTATACCTTTTTTTTTTTTTTACAGAGCTAGATGAAAGTGGCGAATAGTTTGTAGTGTGAATGTATTTCCAAATAATTTGTATTTTTGTCTCTTTTGTATTAATATATTCATTTTTTACATGTAAATGTAACAAAAATACGAAAGAAAATTGTCAAATGGTTTTAGACGGTGAGGACTTGGTGTCCTTACCAATCACTCAGCTTATTAAAAGTGGAGTGGCCTATTAGACTATTTATGATTTTAGCCTTAGAAACACTCATAAATCTAATGAAGAATAAAAATAAATGTTATGTCAGGAAAAAGACAATGATAATTAGCAAGAAAAAAGTATGTGAGATTAAACTAAAACATATCATAAATTTTTCTTTGTTTGTAAATAAATAAGTGAATCTGAACAATAAGGGACACTCTTGTCTCCTCCTCAATCCTATTCTTCCTTAATTATTTTGCTTGGACTCAACATCTTTTACTCCTCCAATTCATCAGAAAAAAGTAAGTGAGATTAAACCAACATATTAGTCACTAAAATTAAATATCTACATTGGGTTAATAACAGAGTCTATTTGAATAATTGCAATAGCGCATATATCTTATTGTAAAAAATAAAATAAAAAATGAATAAAGAATAAAAAATAAAAAATTGAACATGTATGTAATTGACAAATAAGGGCATGCAAATGTTACCAAATGTTTTTGTCCAAATTCACATTCCATTCAGAATCACCAATTTTACACTCAATTGCTTTAAACCGAAAAAATTAAATTGACCCAGTCATATATGTCCCCTATACAACATATATGATAATTTAAAACTCCAACTTCCTCAAATTATATGTCCATTTACATCCCACTTGTGACTTCTGTACTTGTATGTACGTAGCTTGTGATTGTTGTATTTGTGTTGGTCAGGACAAAAGAAAAGAGTAAAATAATAATAATAATAATAATAATAATAAATCAACCAATCCGCCAAACACATTCAATATTTCCATAGCCGTCCAATATCATGTTACAAGTGGCGGTGAATTTAAAATTATGTTAACCAAGTCAAAAGAAAAAATCTGTGTTTATATATTCTTTTTTTTTTTTTCTTTTAAAAAGTTCGTACGTAAAAATCTGTAAAAGTCAATAATGTGTAGAGTCAGTAACCCCAGTATACTGATGCATTATGCATACATTACGTTTTCTAATACATTTTTATTTTCGGTGAGATTTTTATAAGATATTTACTAATTATATATATCTAGCTACCATACATGATCATGATCTGCAAATTAAGAATGTTTCAGACATCATATATCCAAATGCTCACTCTATCATGTTGACTGAATCTGTTGAATGAAACAGAGTTGGCTAACTTGTCCCATATAAGATACGTACTCGATCTCCTCCATGTCATTATCATATATTAATAATTTTTTACATAATTATTAGCTAATTTTTGGCCCATATTTTTTTGTGCTTAGAAACTTTCTCTGTAGAGTTATAAATTAGTGTTTGTAATCAGATCGACCAAATCTCTGATGTCTTTACTTTTGTTTATTATTCTGTATTTTGAAAGGAAGACTGTGATTTTCATTTAAGAAGAAATGTCTTTATATAGAGCCTCAAAAACCTATAAAGGTACAATATCAAATAAAAAATTCTAACCGCGTAATATATAATTGATTAAAAATTTAAGTCATATAAAAAAATGTTACGGATCTATTTCTTTATAATCTTGGTATTTGAGTTTCTGAATTTCTGTAACTCAACCTCGAGATCAATTGGTTTTTTTTGTTTTTTTTTTTGGGTCATGAATCGGTGTTTGTTTGAGCATGGCTGTTGATCGATCAGCCATTTGTTAGGTCTAACTGCGTTATTATCGAAGGCTAGAGTGGTTCACATGACCCAGTCAGACTTTTATCCTTGTTAGGAGGGTCAAGGTAATTAATAACTGATTAGTTATATAAAACAAAAACAAAAACAAAAAAAGAGATTCCTTGTATCTGTTGGGAGCTAAACTAGTATAATGCCAAAATGTAAATTGTTCCAAATAGATTTGACCAAAAAAATATTGTTCCAAGTTGACAAAAGTTTATATAAAGAATTTCTTTGGTTTTCAAACTTCTGAGGAGTCAAGGCCCATCCATAATATATTTACTTGTAGCCTTGTAGGACTAGAATGGTTATATGGAAGAAGTCTACGAAAATTTCACTTTTTATTTTTAATTTTTTGCATGAAAGTCTCATAAATAAGTTGTTGTTTTGTTTGAGACATATAATTGTTGTGGGGGGAGATTATTCTCTTAGCCCAAAATTCAAATTTAAAGTGTGAAGCCAAAGTAACAAACAATATTTGGGCCGAACCCATAAGAGTAATTTAACTGAGTTTGAGGTTGTAAAACTATTCTAGTAAAAAGCCCAAGAAATGGTTAAGTTTATCCTCGTGACTAAATTCAATTGAGAACGTGGGCGTGAAGTGCAAGTAACATCACGCAAACATTGGGATGGAAGACGCGTGGAAGGAGAAACTTGCGCGTTATGTCGTGAACTTTATCCACAAAAAATCATCGACTATATATACGTAATCATAGTCATTGGAGAATGTATGCAATCAAACCATTTGAGCATTCATTCGCATCAGATATTAACTGACTTGAGCGTCGGAGTATCTTTTGCAGGTACCCCACCCACCGTTCAAAAACAAACTCAAATTAAAGTCATATAACGAGCGTTCCAGAGTTCAATTCCGAAGTCAACATCAACAACATGTAGGCCAAGTTATCTTCTTTGAAAATTTTGAGTCCAACAATTGTAGTGGTTAAGTTAAAACTTAAAAGTATCATTAGCACATTTAAGGTGTCATCCCAATATTAATTGATTAAAAAGAAATTATTGTCATGTTAAAAACAATTGTATTTTACTAATGAAATATGAATTCACAATAAGTGAGAGGACTTAAAGATTCAGACTTTCAGTAGTAAAGTGCATTTACTCTCCATTCAAGGATGATATCTCTCTCTCTCTCCTTCTTCTCTTTTTGTGACACCAGCATGTCCCTATCACACAGGGACATGCAAGATATTTTCTAAGTGAGATATATAGTGTCATGAAGTAGTAATAGTGTGATACACACAATACCTTAATGCATGAAATGCCTAAAATTTGTAGACTTTTGTATTGAATACTCAGCATCCAACGTGAAATCTAAAGTATTGAGCCTATTAGCTTGAACCCACATCCTGGCTCCTCCTTGCCCATGTATCACAGCATTTTAAGTAGGCCCATATGCACCAATGTGAACTTTTCGGAGAATTCTATTATTTGGGCCTAGGGATATAGGGAGAACATCAATTACTTTGTGGGCCAAAGGCATTCTCCAATACTAGGCCCAGAAAACAAGAACTCTTTGTGGGATGTTTGCATAATTAATGTGGAGAGTTAATTACACTTACACCTCCTGAGGTTTATTGTGTTTTCACATACATCCCTGAGGTTTCAATAATTACATATACACCCCCTGAGGTTTCAAAACTGTTTCATATAACCCCCTATAGTGAGCAAAAAATGATGATAAATTATGCAAAAAGGCATGCTAAGGGGTTAAATGACCTAATAAGATTACTCAAGGTATAAAGTCCAACCTCAATACAAATATTTTCATTTTTGTTTATTTATTTTTTTCTCTTGTAGGGGGTTATATGCAATAGTTTTGAAATCTCAAGGGGTGTATGTGTAATTTTTTAAACCCCAGGGGGTGTATGTGAAAAGACGATAAACCTCAAGGGATGTAAGTGTAATTAACTCTTAATGTGGATGTAAGACCCCTTCGAATGCCGATTATGAAATTTAAAACGAAAAGTTCTCATATGGTCATATCCTGTTTAAATTATGCATCAGGTAAAAGTATTAAAAATCTCTCCAAATAAAGTGTCGTACCCGGTACCCCAAGTGAATAATAAGTTTAAATTTTTAGTTCTTTATTAATAAGCCACAAAAATTCATTACTCAAATTCTCAATAATTCTATATGACAAAAATGCCTTTTTTTTTTTTTTTTATTTGAGGGGAGGGAGAACGAACTTGGTGCATTGTGAGTAATTATATTACTCTTTCAATTAAACTATTCAACAACTGCGACAAAAATGCCTTTCAATAATTCAATTTAAAACAAATTTAAATTTAACAATAATTCAAGTAAATTTGTGTTATGTTTAGGCAAGGAATAAAATTTCGGGTTTCGAGGAAATTTCGATGGAAATTTCGACTGAAATTTCGAAGATTTTTAAATTTCGACAGAAATTAGATAGAAATTATGGAAATTACTACCAAAATACGGAAATTTTGAATGAAACTTTACTATATGTTTATTTAACATATTATCTACTACATTGATAAAAAACATTGAAGAAACCAAATTATATAGTAAGTTTCATGTGATATAAGATGAATATAATGTGCGTTGAAGGTAAATACTGTGAAATAAAATTAGTATAATAAATAAATAAAATTAATATATTCTTTATACTCTATAATATATACACTAAATCCTATATACTTTATAATCTATACTCTATATTGCTTAAGATATCATATAGGATATTAGGGTTTAGGCCCTTTAGGATATTTTTAATTATTTTTTATATAAGAATGTATTAGAGTTTATTGGTTTAGGGTTTAAAAACAATTAAACGAAACCCTAAAACGGCCAAACGAAACCCCAAATTATTATTTTTTTTTCAATTGCCCAAAAACCTCAAACTAGGATATGGTATATGATATTAGAGTTTAGCCCTTTAGAGTATTTTAAATTATTTTTTATATAAAAATATATTATAGTTTATTAATTTAGGGTTTAAAAACAACTAAACAAAACTCCAAAATGGCCAAACGAAAACTCAAACTATTTTTTTTCTTTACAATTGACCAAAGACCCCAAATCCTAATCAACCCTAAATCTTTTAATTTTTTTCTCTTTTTTCCTTTTTTTTTTCTTTTTTTTTTTTCCTTTTTTTTCTTTTTTTCTTTTCTTTTCTTTTTTTCTTTCCTTCTTTTTCTTTTTTTCCTTTCTTTATTTTTTCTTCTTTTTCTTTCTTTATTTTTTTCTTCTTTTTCTTTCTTTCCTTCCCTCTGCTTTCTTTTCCCCCGAGTCTCCAGCTCCACACCTCCACGCCTCCACTGTCTCATTTCTTCTCCTTTCTTCATCTCTCTCTCTCTCTCTCTCTCTCTCTCTCTCTCTCTCTCTCTCTCTCTCTCTCTCTCTCTCTCTCTATCTCTCCAATCCATCACCAATCCACCATCTCTCTCCCCAAGACTCCCCCTGCCATCGCCACCCTTGTCGCCCCCCCTGCCGGCCTCTTTTTCCCCCCTGCCGCCCCCTGCCGTCGCCCCCCTGCCGGATCTTTCTCCCCCTGCCGGGGGGCCCCCTCTTTCTCTGTTGATCTCCCTCTGCCGCCCCCTGCCGCCGCCCCTCCTCTTTCTCCCTCGATCTCGCCCCTGCCGCTGCCCCATTTTTCTCCCAAAACCCAGTCTCCTCTCCAAAAACCCAGCCTCCTCTCTAAAAACCCATAAATCCAAAACCAGTTCACACCGAAAATTTCACCGAAATTTCAAAAATTTCGAAAATTTTGCCGAAATTATCCCGAAAATTTAACAAATATAGGTTTCGATTTCGACATCCCTAAAAATCGAAAATTTTGAAATTTAAACCCTTGTGTTTAGGTAAATATGCATGAAACCCATTTTAAAAAGTTCATCTTATTATGCTGCATGAACCTTAGGATTGGTCCAATGACTCCAATGTTATCCCAAAGTTTGATTAATTTGTAGTGGTCATTAAGTTAATTAAAAAACTGAAATGAAAGTATGAACACATTTATCCAGCACAGGCTTTAGTGTTAGGACTTCTTATAGCCCTTCTTAAGCTTACCATTTAAATAATAATAATAATATAATTAATAATAAATTGAACTGGTGGTAAGCTGTTAGCCCTACTCACGAGGACTCATTTGGTGGGTCATGTGACACCTATGTTGTAGCTGTAGCATACTAGTAGTATATGCCAATTTTATTCCAATATTTGTAATGTGGAAGTGGAAATCCAGATTATATAAAACGATTGGACAATTTTAACAAGTACATTAAGCTTTCTATCTGAAGTTTTGAATCATTAATAAGTCATAAGACTCATTAACAATGGGATCACCCACATTTTGTTCATTAAATAGTAGACTGATGACTCTAATAACTCCAATAAACAACCAATGCACCTGTTCTGTACTGTGCCACAAACCCAATACATTATTACTATTATATAATCCAACCTAAATTGGCACTGCTTGTGACAGTGTCCAGTCTGCCACACAACAACTACCAAAAATCTTAAATATTCAACAAGTATATTAAATTATCAAATTTATTTGTTAAATAATAAAATGGATAAAAAAATCTACACTTACTTCAGTCCCTAGTTAAAGAAACTCCTTCGATCCTTTTGACAATAATATGTCTATATTAGTTTTCATTCTAAATAAATAAAAAATTAATTTATAAATAGAAAATTATGATTAAATACCAAATCTCAATAATTTTTTGGTATAGTATGAAGACCATATAATTTTTCAATTAAACTACCAAATTTAAATGTAGTTTTTTAAATTAGGTCATAAATATGTTGACCCCTTTGATTTGAGCCTTTTTCATTTGATATTTTTATCCTTTGGCCCACATATGATGAGTGTTAGTTAAAATTTATGAGATTTTGACAAAATTGTCCTTGAGACTTTTATATTATCTTGAAAATTTACTAATGTAGTCTCAACTTCACATTTAGTTGTGCCTGTACGACACTCACATCTAAGTTATGAGACAGTCACAATTAAGTTATGACTTAATTGAATTTTTTTTAGAGAAATTATACTACAATATAATATAAATAGAGGTCAAAATAATACTTTTACTCAAAATAATATATAGTATAGTGGTGTGAGTTGTCTCTTTCAATTTACCAAGATAGTCACAGTTAAGTTGTGACTGGATTGATTTTTTTTTTAATATAATATAGTATAAATTAATGTAATATTTGTGATGTAATATTTTTTTTATTTTTTATTGTAGTGGCATGTGATGTAATATATGTAAATTCTAATACCTTTTACTTTATTAATTTGTTTTACTTTTCAACTAGTACCTAATCTAAAATGTTATTTAATTTTGGTACCTAAACTAAAAAGTTATTTAAATTTAGTAGTTAAAATCAATGTACCTATTTATAAATTGAATAGACTAAAACGGACATACATTGTAAGAAAATATTAAGGCATAAGTTCAATATAAACACTTAATTATAAATAGGTAATTTCAATTGGGTCCATAAACAAAAAAAAATTTCAAATGTATACCCGAACTAAGATTTAATTTGAAAAATGACTATCTGTCAGTTAAGTGCTTATATGACTTTACTGACTAGACTTTTTTAATGATGTGGAAGCTAACTTTTTTTCACGTGTTAAAAAAAAATTACAAAAACATGTAAAAACTTTTCCAAGTGACTATCTTTCTCCCCAACTCCCTCACTCTCTCTGCAACTCTCTTTTCCGCAGCCCGCGCCGACACTCAACACCGTTGACCCAATTTCCTGGCAACATTGAGACCAGCCACCACCCCAGTCAGCTTCCCCTCATTGTTCTGAGCAAGAAGGTGGTCTTGGATCATTCACCGAACCACTGAGCACGACCAATCGACGCCGAGAAGCCGCAGTGGCTCCTACAACTTTTTCGGCCAATTTTGGCGGTGTGGGCTACGGTCAGCAAAAGCCACGTAGGCACTTAACTAACGGACCTCCATTTTTCTTTTATTATTTAAGTTAAATCTTAGTTCATGTATACATTTGAAAAAAAAATTTCTTTATGGATCCGGTTGAAATGACTTATATAGTTAAGTGTCTATATTGAACTTTTGCCAATTAACTTCTAATCAAGAGACTGAGACAAGTATTATTCATAAATTATGATTCATTGAACATATTTAGTAAAGGTTAGGCTCACTTTAGCCACAAATAAATATGAATTGGGTGAACTCAAATTTAAATAAATTATAAAATATTTTATCGTTGAAAAAGAGTAACAGTGTAAGAAAATTAACATTATATTGAAAAAAGGAGTGTCAAACAGGCCTGCCCAAGCACAACACAAAATGACACAATTAAAACAAACAAACATGACACGACACGAATAAAAGGGCTGGGCTAGGTTGAAGTTTTAAGCTCATTAAATACGGCATGAGCACGACACAAGCCAAGCATAATACGAGCATGAACACAAAATTGACTCGAATTAGACATGAGTGTACTCTTTAATATTGTTTTTTTTTTTTTTTTCATTTTTTAAAATTGTTTCAATAATAATATTCAATTTTTATACAAAAAAAATGTTAATATTTAATTATAAAAAAATAATATCATATGATTAGTTCTTCACCCTAAAAAAAAACTTGTAAGCCGACTGTTTTAAAGCAAGCATGAGTACAACATGAATGCGAATGAGCCAAAGGCCATATTAAACCTAGGTCTTAATTATATAGGTCGCCACAGAAACACGATGCACCTAAATTAATTGGATGCGTTGGTTCGTTTCAGAAATTAGAAGAAAGCGTGATGTGGCGGTGTCTGATTAGGTAATAGGGGGTGCAAGCAAGCAACAACGTTCGAAATAGAGAAATTATTCTGTATAATCGATATATTAACACGTAGTATAACCAATTTATGTATTATAATATGAGTGGATGTTATTAATACTATATTCTACTAATATAAACATATCGTCTAATAATACTCTTACACTTTAAATTAATTATATCATATAGACGGTATATCGATTATATCCTATAATTTTTTCTTGAATAGTGTAAACTGGAAAAGCAGTCAAAGCAAGACCGGATAAGCCAAAGGAGGCGTACAGTCAAAGCAACACACTGTCACGGTCAAACGCTTAGCTTAGCTGGAATGGGACTCTACCAAAAAAAAAAGCAATTATTATTTAAAAAATAATAATTATAGAGAAAGTGGGGGGCCCACTTGGGTTCATTACTTTATTAATTTTGGGAGTTTTTTTTGTTTGTTTTGTGAGAAAAAGTGTCTGGAAATATTCGATTTGCTAAATCGAGAAGGAGGAGAGAGTCTGAGTGACTCACTGAGCTGAGCTAGTCCACCCCCGTGGGGGTTGGGTCATGAGTCTCATGACTCAATTACTCATGGCTTGTACTTTACCCAATTAGGGCTCTCTTTTTGACCCACCTAACTTTCTCTCCTAAATACCAATTTTGTCCTCCTATCCTTTCACTTTTCTATGTTTTCAAAGTCCTCTTCTCAAAATCTCTCTTTGCATTTAATGAAAATTCAATATTTAAGACTTAATTTGAGTGTCATTAAGAGTTCATTTTGAGAAAAAATTATAGGGTATAATCGATATACCGCTATGTGGTATAACCAATTCAACGTGTAATGGTATTACTGGACGATGTGTTTATATTAGTAGGATATAGTATCAATAACATCCACTCATATTATAACAAATAGACTGATTATACCACGTGTCAATATAGCGGTTATACAGAATAATTTATCCATTCTGAGATATAATTTGATGATTTAAACCATTTCTTTTCAAAATTTAGGATTATTAATGAAAAAAAATTAATTAAATTATAAGTTATTAGTTATATGTGATGAAATCAATAGACAATTTTGTAACAATTTATTTAATCATGATGATAATTTAAAATAATTTTTAATTTGACAAAAATTTAGAGCTATAAACCTATAATTGAGTTCGGGCAACAACATTATAGTCTTTTAGTTTATGTTATACTTATGTGTATAAGGTAAGTTGTGTAAAAATTGAACTTTTGATTAATAAAAATTGATGGGCTCAGAAAAGGAGTTTTTCTTGGCTTGTGCCTTCCCTCTATGCCTAGCCAAGAGCTAAGGACAAGGCCGATCTTGAAATTTAGTGGCATAAGGCGAACCATAACAATTGGACACTCAATTTTTCATGTACATTATTTAGTTTTAATATAATATAATATATATATATATATATAAAGGGTCTATATAAAATATAAGGGCTCGAAGTAGTTGCCTACTATACCTACCCTAAGAGTCTGCCTTAGTTAAAGAGTTGAAACAAACATTTTTTTTGATTAATTAGACTCGGAACTAGTGAATCGATATAGAGCCATAGTAATCCTACGTGAGAATGAAACTCTTGTACTTAAGTCTTGTTGTTAAGAATCTCAACTAAATAAATAGCAACAATAATCCCAACGATAAAAATTATAAAAGACACAGCATGTAAGGATAAAATTGTCATTAAATTTTTATTTGTGGGGCGGGAAGAATCCCACTCCCACCACTTAAATTCTAATTAACAGAGACTTAACCAAAAAATAAAAAATAATTAACAGAGAAACCTACAAGAAAAACAAATTTACAGAGAAGCGGGAGGTTAAGGCGACACGTGAAGTGACTGCACGTGCCGTGCGCGGGCCGAGGGGCTTATTCATCGGCTGCAGCCCGTGGTTTCCGGTCATCCGATATTTCGAAAGTCACCATTTTTATTTTTACAATTTTACCACGAATATAATAATAATAATAATAATTAAAATTAAAATGATTATTTTCGATGAAGACTCAAAGACTGAAGGGCTTTCAGTAGACTAGTTCCCCAAAAGAAGAGCTCTATGGCTTTTCCATGCTCTCTCTCTCGGGTCTCTTTCCTTTTGCTTTTGGCGGTACGGCCTCTCTCATAGTTTTTTCCTCTTAATCTCTTCGGATTCCTCATTTTCTCCGTTTTCTAAGATCTGGGTGTTACTTATTTTTCTCTCAATTTCTGTACTACTACCTCATTAGATTTACTTCTAGTGTCCACTGTTTGCTTATCTTTGAGTGGTCTAAATTATTGCACATCTTTTGTCTTCTGGTGAATGGGGGTTGTTGATTGAGCCCTTTTGAAGCTTGAACATGAAGTGAAACAAGTTTGATTAGTGTTGTGTTTTATGATGTGTGTATTATGATTGTAATGATGCTTTTGACCATAGAAAGAGATCAGATAAAAAAGCAACAGAAGTTGTGTGTGTGTGCAATAAATAGAGTATTGCTGCTTGTGATTGTCTACGAGGGAAAAACAGGTGGGAGTTTTATTCTCTCTCTTTATCCCTTTTCACACATTTCATGTGTTACCCAGTTGTAATGTTCTCTGAATTGTCATTGAAGTCATTTTGAGAGTTTTAATTGTTTTTTTTTCTGGGTTGTTAATAACTTTGAGGGTTTGGGTTTCCTTTTCTCTCAAAAGGGTTTTCAAGAATGCCTATGTTTCAGCCCTCAAAGAGGGATGGGGTTGTTGGGTTTGATGGTGGTGGAGATGGGCATGTTTTAGATCTGGACACAGCCGTCAAGGATGGAGTTTTGGGTGGTGTTGGTGGTGGGGTTGTTGGGGCTGGTGTTGGTGAGAAATTGGATCTGAAGAAGATGATTGAAGAGCTTGACTTGTCTGAGGTCCCTTCAGTGTTTATTTGCCCAATCTCTCTGGAGCCAATGCAAGACCCAGTGACCCTTTGCACTGGCCAAACCTATGAGAGGTCCAATATTCTCAAATGGTTCAATTTGGGGCACCTCACTTGCCCCACCACAATGCAAGAGCTTTGGGACGATTCCATAACCCCAAATAGCACTCTTTACCATCTAATCTACACTTGGTTTTCTCTCAAGTATGTGCTCATGAAGAAGAGGTCGGAGGATGTTCAGGGAAGAGCGTCGGAGCTCCTCGAGACGTTGAAGAAGGTAAAGGGTCAAGCTAGGGTGCAAACCCTCAAGGAGCTTCAACAAGTTGTGGCCGCTCATGCTACTGCCAGGAAGACATTGATTGATAAAGGTGGGGTTGCTGTAATTTCATCTCTTCTAGGTCCATTTACTTCACATGCTGTTGGTTCTGAAGTCATTGCGATTCTCGTGAATTTGACCCTTGATTCAGAATCCAAAACTAATTTGATGCAACCCGCAAAGATTTCGTTAATGGTGGACATTTTGAACGAGGGGTCCATTGAGACAAAGATCAATTGTACCCGGTTGATCCAAATGCTAATGGAGGAGAAGGATTTTCGATCAGAAATCATTTCGAGCCATAGCCTCTTGGTAGGACTAATGAGGCTGGTTAAAGATAAGAGACATACAACTGGAATCTTGGCTGGACTTAGCCTTCTAAGAACAATATGCTTGCATAAGGAAGTAAGGGGTCTGGTAGTGAGCATTGGGGCTGTGCCTCAATTGGTCGAATGCTTGCCTTCTCTGGATCCTGATTGCTTAGAACTAGCTCTCTTCGTGTTGGATGCATTGTCGTCTCTACCAGAGGGAGGATTAGCATTGAAGGATTGCCCAAAGACCATTCCGAATATGGTGAGGCTTCTGATGAGAATTTCAGAGACCTGTACGCATTATGCACTGTCAATCTTATTGTCTGTATGCAAACTTGCCCCTGAGGAATGCTCATCAATTGCTCTGGATGCTGGTCTAGCAGCAAAGCTCCTCCTTGTGATGCAAAGCGGTTGCGGTCCTGTCTTGAAGCAGCAGTCTGCAGAGCTCTTGAAGCTGTGTAGTCTAAACTATACCGATACAATATTCATTTCCAAGTGCAAACTTACAAGGACAATCCAATGACAGGAAAAGTTTACTTGGGTATGTATAACCACCCCTTTGATGTTACATATGTAGCCCTGAATAGAATGTTGCAAAGAATTTCAGATGAACTCAATATATGAATATGGCAATTGAGGTACGAATTAGCTCTCCTGTATATACTTAAAAAGTATGTTTGTTCCAACAATGGATTCAACATTCATGAAGAAGACTCATAATGTGGACATCACACACTATGCTGGTTGTAGTGGAATCATGTAATTTTCTGGGCCGGTGCCAATGGTTTTCGAATAACCCCAGCAGAAAGAAGAAAGTGTAGTTGTTGGATAAAGATACTTGTTAGGAGTATAATTTGCTCCAAATGTTTGGAGCTTGCAATGGCAAGTGTAATTGTTAAGAAATTCCCTTGGTCTTCTCCTTGAGGTCTTGGTAGCTCCCAATTTTCCTGTTGTTTTTTAAGTGGGAGTTTTGCTTTTGACCCACTAACTGTAGAGATTGGAGAGCCCTTGGGCTCTGTCCTTCAAGATATCCATTGAATGTGTACATTGAAGTCAAGAATTTCTTTTTCCACTTATCTACTTCTGCACAGCTTCTTGTTTAAAATGTGATTTTCTGTATTTAAGATCTCAGATTCTTGCTTAATCTTCCTCTTCAAAGTTTGATTTTCTCTCTCTTTTTGCTTGTTTCACACACACGCACACGCACACACACCAAACACCCACACAAACCTACCCAGTGGTCATTACGCAGACAATCCCAGAGGAAGAGAGAGAGAAGGGGGGGGGGGGGGTTGCAGGTCCTAGCGTTCACTACATGTGCTGGACTTTACTATTTTGGGGCAAGACTAGACGCTTTGGTGAATTGGTGTACTTCCTTTTATCCTTTTGCGGGAAGAGTTGAGGATGGGACCAATTGATAGCTTGCACTCATTCACTGCACACTGCTGACTGCTGAATTGAAAAGAAAGAAATGAAATCTCAGAGCTTTCACTTCACTGCAAAGTAAGTAGCCTTGAAAGTTGAAACTGCCATGTGCCTTTTGGTTCCAAAATTGTGAGAGAGAGCAGCCCTACCACTGCTGCAGTGCAGCTAATGCTTCTACAGCAGTGCATGAATAATACTACCATCTACACTTTGAAAAATGTAATATGAAAATAAATTGGATTCTCCACCAACACCCAAATTATATCTTTAATGCTAGATTCTTTTTTTGGGAGGAGGGTTATGTTGTGTAAAATTATGAGTGGGTACTTTGTCTTGTATTGCCTGGGAGATTCTTGAAGCCTGATTTTTGAGTTCCCTGTAATAGAGACCAAGAAAGAAACTAGTTGGATCTGGATACTATTTGGCTTGTACTGCTTTACATCCTTCATTATTTACTTTTCTTTAGTTGATTTTGATAATTTGTCTCAACTCTCAACAGAAAGCAGCAAGAGATTTCCCTCCATTTCTCTGCTTTGATCTAAAAGCCCCTTTATGTAAAGGAGCCATTACCATTAGGATAGATGCATAGGGCATCTTTGAATGACAGTTAAAGAGGCCCAAATTCAAGGAAAAAGGCCATTCTTGTGGCAGAAGGGACTGTAAATTTTCTCATGCAATTTTCATGGAGCTTCTGAATGCACCCAATAATGTACTCAGTACCCAAAAAAAAAAAATTCTGAAAGTTTCAACTCTACACTTAGATGCACTAAGAATAAAAAAAATTAAAAAATTTCAAGGCAAAAGAAAGCCAGGTGGGCAGCTTGCCCAATCTCAAATGGAGGTGCAGGCAAATCATTGGGTGTATATAGAATCCCCTATTTTTCATGGACCCAGTTCTCTTTCTTATTTCTGTGTCTGTGTATTATACTTATGCAACCATGCATGAAATCCAGTAGGCCCATGAAATGAGGCACAATGGATCTATGACCATATGATTAATAAGAATTAGTAGAGATCTCCAAATCTTTTAGCATAATTAAATTCTTACAAAGGGAAAGGGCTGCATATGGGATGTCATACACTTTTATGCTTTTGCATGAAATTTTAATTAGGCTTTAATCTTAATTATATAAGGTAAAAAGGAAGTCTCTTTCTTTTGTTTGGCTCATTTGCTAGAACTGGAAGATGGTAACATACTTACATATGCTGCCACTGAGCCACCTCATGGGGAAACCACACACACTTGAATCTACACAAAGTCAGGCACACAGCCGAGTTACGAGTAATTCTTTGGTGACCGTGATATCGTCACATGGTATTACTAATCTATTTATATTATAACACATCTATATTTATTAATACGATACTTTTAAAATACGTGTATATTAATACAGTCACGTCAAAAAAATTTGACTGTGGTAATAGGGTTGAATCTAGCAACATCTTGCTATTTGATTGCAGTTTGCCTATATAAAATTGTACAAACTACACAATCTGCATTCAGATTTCAGTGCAATGCTTCTTGTAGGCCCATTTTGATTAATATGGACCAATCAGCCCCACTTTTGTGAACTGCAATATGGTACATTCTCATGTATTGAAGCCCACTAAGAGGATATGGGCCATATGGCAAAGCCAACCTAATACTGAGTTTGAGTCTAGCTACGAATATTATTATAATTTATTTATTGTATTAATACAAAGGAAAGCCTAATTAAAGTTTGAGAAGGAAAATATGAGTCTTATAAAGAGATAAAGAATAAATGCTCTATCACTATCACTGAAGCATAGTTTGGTTGTTTATTTTCACTTTTCTAGTCTTTAGGATTGAAGTCAAACTTTTGGCTGAATTTAACTACAACTAAGAGACAATAGTTTCCACATTGCAGTAAACATTAATTGATCGATGTTGATAGTTTCGTATTCAAAGAAAAACAGAAATTGGCGAGCATTCATCTATATATATTCAACGTTGGACAGCTGCACGAGCAAAGGTTATACTTCATTTCAAAATTCAAATGAATTTTTTAGTAATTTCACTATTAATTGGATCACAAATTCACAATTAATTGTGACCGAAAAGAAAATAAATAAAAGTGAAGCACATGAGTTGGGTGAAGAATAACTTATTAATTATTTGGTTTCCATTATAAAAACATGAGATGCAGAGCCAATTAGTCTACGGGGCTTTGATTGTTTCACGGGGGTAGATCTGAAGCAAAGCTTACGTGCATGAATCACATGTCCCCTTAAATATATATATTGATTATTGATTCGCAGGACATTTCATTAAATTCCAGCTGTATTAATTAATATTCACATAAATAAAAATGGTGCACAAAATTGACTTGGTCAGCTTCATTTCCATATTAATTGAAATATATTTGAATATAGAATGTTCCCTTCATGTAGAAGAAAGTAATGAAAACAAGAGTATTAATTGTGATAACAAGGGATTAAACAAAGAAAAAAGTTTTACTAATTATAACATATTTTATGAGATGAGATAAAGGTCCACTAATTGTTTTGTTTAATAAAGGTCCAGATTTGTTTTCTCAAATTTGTCTCGCCTTTTACCTTATCAAATCTCAGCCAAATTCAGCAAACATATACTTGTTTTAAAGCTATGCATCTCATATTTACAACCATATAAAGATCATTTAAATTGAAGTTTTAAAACTCAAGATAATTAGTTCCAAAGTAAGGTACCCGAAACTATCAATTTTTCTTAGAAAATTTTCAGATTTTTCAAACTTCACTAAACTTCAATTCTCTTTGATTCTAATACTTCAAATTGGTTCCTATGACTAAGAAATGATAAAATATAACTTATACTTCGTTTATAATTAAAGAAAACACAACCAAAATGATTTAAAATTATAACTTAAAAAAATCATAGACTAAAATTGAACTAAGTATAAAATAAGTGGACCAAAATTGAACTTAAAAAATAATGTGAACCAAAATTAAATTATGTATAAAATAAGTGGACTAAATTTATAATTTCCTCTTTACCAGATTGTGACAAGATTTGGGTGGTTGCAACTTGCTGGGACCTATAATTTCATGTCTAAAATAATGAGTTGGAAGCTTCTTCTACATGTTGCCTGAGAGGAAAGGAATCGTCTCATACATTTTTTTTTTGCCACTGTCTCATGACATTTTTTAAGCTACAGCTGGTTGATATTCAGTGGCTAGCTGCTATCACACTTTTTGTTAGAAGTCGTGAAACGTATCTAATATTAGAAAAAAGATGGGTATTTCACATAATATACCAAACGCACTAAAATAGTTAAGATAGAGGCAATATATCTAATAATATTGCCACATAATATAGAGACAATATATCTAATATTGCCACATAATATTAGGCATATTATGTGAAAATAGATTTTAGGTACATCGAAATTTTTTAAAATAAAACCTTACATCAGCGCACTGAAAATGGTTAAGTTAAAAGACAATATTTGTGCTACCGCCTGTTAAACAATGCAAGGCTTTGTTGCATTGTCACACTATCATTTTCATTCAGGACTTCCCTAATTATTGGATGACCTCAAAATAATAATTGACAATAATTAAAAGAACTGCAATATGTCAAATAGCTATTATTGATGTATTAATGGCAGTGAAAAAGTATCTGGTAAGATGATCAACATTCACTATCAATTCACATATTGCAGAAAGTCTCAGGCTCTAATGCCATGCATCATTGCACAAATTTGTCTTCCAAAATCTGAGATAAAAGCTATGGTTTAATTTACAGTTCTCTCTGTTGTTAATTTTGTCCATGACTTAATTTGGTCACATATTTGACATGCATGCATGCCTGAACATACAAATAACAACTTCACCAGTGTACATCAGTAGGAGCTAGACTTGAGAGTTTTGCAATAACGGCAAATACTGAATAACTTAATTAAGGGTGATTTGGATCTCCGTCTTTAAATTCAATTTATTTGAAAAACAATATGTGGGTTTGTGGAAATCCATTTATATTTTGAAATTAAATTGTATGAAACTTTAAGAACCTGATCTGCAGCAGCAGGCTAGATTATTAGCTCTATGTTTTCTGTGTAATTTAACAATTTATATATGCATTCCGTTTGATGTATTAATATGTAGAATGGTAAGCATTTTGTGTAACTATTGGGTTTATGAATATTTTCAGATGCATGGAACCCAAAAAGGAAGGCATAACACTTGTATTTGTGTATTAATTTAGGCCAAGCATATTGAATTGCCACAAAAACTCCTTTTCTGGGCATCTTAATTTTAAGGACTATTGTTTATGAACCATTAAGTTGGAATACTAGGCTAGAAGATGAAGAAGAGATCCAATATATATAATCAAAGAAAGAAGAATAATTAATGTGGCAACAAAAATGTTATTGACACAGCTATACCAAAAAGCTAGCTGAAGAAGATCCAATACATATTGCTCATGAATTATTTCTGCATAACATTGTTGTTCTGCAACACTGGGAACATATATAACATGGTTTGATGCTATTCTTCTTTTGATATATATTTAAAAAGAACCACTACATATATGTAAATGAATCAGTAAGCCAACACTTTTATATTATCACGTACACACACACACACACACACAATCATAATCAAAATGCAGTATATAAGACTAAATCAAAAACGGGTTTTCTACTATCATAATCATAGAGATCTCTATCATTCCTATATATATATATATATATATATATATATATGATTGTTCATATATGTAATTGTTTAGTTTTGGTCAAAGATAGAAGCAAACTTTGTACCAAAAAAAAAAAAAAAAAAAAAAGATTGAAGCAAACTAAAAGAGCTGCACGTGTATCAATTAGCACAGTAAAAGGGCGGCTGGTCCACCTTCAGCAACTACATTTATTACATTTATCATATGTCACAGTACCTTCTATAACTTCTAATTCTATTGCTAAATTAAGAAACCCCTCCCCCCCTAGTGCCAAAAAAAAAAAAAAAAAAACAGAAACCTCCCAAGTGAGCAATATATTTTGGGGAAAAAATTTCAAAAAGGACACATATTTTAGGGTCAATCTTAGTTTAGGACACGCATTTGGGTTTGTGTTAGTGTATGACACATATTTAGAATTTGTGTTATTGTAGGACAATCCGTCAACTCCGTTACATTTTTTGTTAAAAATAGATCATGTGGCACATGACCAATTTTTATGGGACAAATTTGACAATTCACCTATATATTTAAAAAACAAACATCACCTTCTTCTTGACCAAGCCCCGCCCCACTATCCCTTCCACCCAACCCAGTCCTCCCCACCATTCCCCTCCACCCACTCGTTACACCACCTCCCCCTTCCCCACCCAATCTACCCCACCACCACCCCATCCCCCACCCAGCCCAATCCCACCCCTTTCCCTCCCACCCAGCTTGCCTCACTACCTCCCAGCCCCGACCTCGCCGCACCCCCTAGCCCGTCGCACCCCCTAGCTCGTCGTACCCCCCAGCCCGACACTACGCCCCGGTCCGTCGCAACCCCTCTCCCATCCAACCCAACCCCAATCTTAGTGTGTACAGAGAAGAGAGAAAGATGAATAGATAGAGAGAGAAAGTGACAAAGATAGAGAGAGATAGGGAGAGATATAGAGAGAGAAAAAAATATAGAGGAAGAAATGAAGAGGGAGAGATGGAGAAAGAGAGAGAGGGGAGGGTCAGTCGTCGCCGGCGTGTAGGGCCACTATCGGAGATGGTACGGTTGGGGCTAGGTGAGAAGGCCGGGGTGCCAGATCTCCCCTCTTCTTTCTGTTTTTTTTTTATAGTTTTAATCCTTTTATTTTTGTTTTTTAATTTGTTTGTTTTTATTTCAATTTTAATATTTTCAGTTTTAATTTTTTGTAATTCTAAAAAAATTAGTTTTAAATATTTTGATTTATTTTTAGTATTAATCTTTTTAAGTTTTTGAGTTTTAATATTTATTAAATTAGAAATTGAATTAAAATTTTATTTAATATGAAATGACAAAATTATTCCTCATTTAGACGAAAAATGTAACGGAGTTGACGTAATGTCCCACAATAACACAAATCTTAAATATGTGTCCTACACTAACACAAACCCAAAGATGTATCATTTTTGAAAAATTTTCCCCATATTTTATTGCTTTATATCGAATTCTTGATCTCTCTTAATTCGAAAATCCAGGATTTGAATTGATGTCCTTTTACTGAATCCTCCTAAATTGCATTGATTTATCCTAAAGATTTCATTTCAATTGGAATTTGGTTATTCACCATGTACGAGGATCCCCGCTAAGCATCCATGGCTAAATGGTTAAAGCGCCCAACTCATAATTGGCGAATTTGTAGGTTCAATTCCTACTGGATGCACGCCAATGGGACCCTCTAATAAGTCTATTGGAATTGGCTCTGTATCAATGGAATCTCATCATCCATACATAACGAATTGGTGTAGTATATTCATATCATAACATATGAACAGTAAGAACTAGCATTCTTATAGTGTGATTTCTATGTTATGTATGGCCGTGCGTAAGGGCATATTGGTTGAAGTAGATTCTTCTTTTTGATCAATCAAAACCCTTTCCCAAACTGTACAAGCTTTTTCCAAAGCATACGGCTTTCTGGATGTAAATGATGATATTTATACATATGGATCTTATATATATATATATATATATCGTATAATTCTTATATATCATATAATGAAAATGAAGTACACATGAGTGGTCCTCATTATCATATTATTATCATATATACCAATCAACAGTAGGCACAGAGAGAATCACAAAGACACAATAATGGAGATCAAATTTCATTATACATTGGCCATTATATAATATATATATATATACATATATAATGGTCAAATGCAAAAGATTTGACCACATTGCAGATACAATTAATCGTTAGCACTCACATCCCGCCGACGGCTCCAGACAAAAAACACAGCATTGAAATTCCTCTCTCTCCCTTTCTCCCTCTCTCTCTCTCTCTCTCTCCCTCTCTCTTCTCAAACGGCTTCACTTCCAGGTCGTTGCCTTTCTCTACTTTCTTTTTTTTTTGGCCAAGTTGCCTTTCTTTACTTTAATACCCCATTTATACATCTATATAAACAAAGTAAAGCTTCCATCTTTTCTCACTTCTCAAATTTTTAGTGAAACAAACTAAAGCTTCCATCTTTTTCCACTTTCTCACATTTTTAGTAACAGAAAATCCCACATATCTCAGACAAACCCAGATCAACTTTCAAATTTTCAACCACCATGGAAGCTTACTCTTGTTCATCATCATCTATGCAAGCAACAAAGGGTCCAAGTGGGTCATCATCAAGGCAATCAATTCCTAATTCTCACCCCTCATCTCTCCACTCTGTTCGCAAGTCTTTATCGTCGTCGCAAAAGCCATGGAGGAAGCCTTCAGTGGCGCCACTGCCACCGACCCCGCCGCGAGTCTACAAAGTGGACCCCATCAACTTCCGAGACCTTGTTCAGAGCCTCACCAGCGCACCTGAGTTCCTTGACTCATCGTTGTCGAGTACCACCACCACCACCCTGCAAAGCATTGCACCATCCCCACTTGATATCAACCGTGGCTCTGCAGTTTCATTGCCTTCTGCAGCAAAAAGTACACCATTTTCGGCCATGTACAAGGACTTGTCTGAGACATTGGAGATCAAGACTGGAACACCTCACAATAAGGTCATGCCTACTGATCATAATAGCATGGTGGACTCCAGTTATCTGAGATTGAATCTGTCACCGTCTTCGAACCACCATTGGTTTTCTTTTCCTCTGCTCAGCCCAGGAACTCTGTCCAGTCTGGAACAGAGCACAGTTCTCTAGGATTTCAGATCTTCAAAGCAAATGCTAGCTATATGTATGTGAACCCATTTTCTTAAAATTGTGGTTTTTTCTTTTGCTTTATTTTGTAGCAGTAAGAAATTAATGTGAAAATGTACACAGCAATAGGGGCTGTATGTAAGTGCAGAATAATTATGAATTAACGAAATTAAATTGGGTACACAATATAATCACAAGGGAGGGATTCGATTAGAATGTCAGCACTCGAAATCAAGAAATTTTAGCATCCAACACAAAATTAAAATTTCAAAAATCTTAGGGCCGTTTGTTATTCTACTCAATTTTTTTTTTCAAAAATTAAGATTTTTTTTTTTTAATATGAGTTTTCAAAATTAATTTTTATAATTTGCAAACGTGTTTAGTATGAAATTTGAAAATAATTTTTAATTTTAAAAATGATGACAGCTAAAAAAGAAGAAAGTGTAAAAAAGAAGAAGAGAAAAATGATATTTTATCATTTTTAAAAAGAAACATGTTTTTTAAAATTATCCACCGAACACGTTTTTTTGACTAAATCTTTTTTTTTTTTAATAGAATACCAAATATGCCCTTATTTTTTTGATATGAGATACTTCTCAAAACATCTCTTGTCCGTTGACTTTGCGAAATCCAATAACGGAGATTTTGATGAACTATTCTCAGTAATGCAAGAGATAAGCTCTTTTATAAGTTTCTATGGTGAATTACTCAAATTACATGTCAAGGTAGAGCTTCATCCCCAACCCACTTAGGTGATGATCTTCATCACGTTTCAGTGTCGAATAGTTTCGTCACTAAAAACAAGAGTATTGCCAAAAAAGTAAGAGCCTAGCAACTCCACCTAACATTCTGTGATGTCTTTAATTCCACAAAGACAAACAGGCGGCTGAAAACCAGTGTAGGGCATGGAGTGGTCGTCGGATTTTGTAACTAAATTGTTGCTCAAAAATTTCAAAATTAACAATAAAGGATAAGGCACAAATTTGTCGCTCTTGAGAAAATTATTAGAGACAACGTGTTATGTGTGCCACAAATATGCTTGGTGATATATTATTTTTAATTCATAGCTGATTTGGGGGATGACGATTTTTCCTACCAAATCTGCCCCATCCCGTTTAGATATAGATGTCACTTGAATAATGGAACTCCGTCGTCGGATAAAGCATTGTTTAATTTTTATTTGGGGAAGAGGAATTCAAAATTATAAACTCTCTAACCTCGTAAAAAAAATATCATTACACCAATAATTAGTTAATAAATGAGGCGACATTTGAACGAGATTTATAAATCATTGGAATGCTTCTTTTAAAGAAATGCTAAGCCCTAAACAGGTTGCACACCCTAAAATGATCAATCCGTCGACATAAATGAACAAAAATTTAAGCAATTGTTCGAACAATGTTTGTGAGCATTTTTAAACAATATTGGATTCCACATAATAGAACGTACATGAAGCTTCATGTTCATGTTTGTTTATACAGAAATGTTCTCTTTTAAGATTGTGAAATCTACATTATCAATAGTTAATTCTTAATTGAATTTGAGGTTCAAATTCATAGTTTAGTAAGAAAATATTAATATATAGAGTTAATTATAGAAATACTCCATGAATTATACCGCGAGTATTATTTTAGTCCATGAATATCATTTTGGAATTTTGGAGTCCATGAATTATTGCACGAATATCACTTTGGCCTTTTTTGTAACTTCTGTTACATTTTCGTCTAAAATACTCATATGACGCGCATGTGACCCATATTTAAGGAGTATTTTTGTCATTAGAGTGCCCTACCCCTCGTTCAATGTCTCATCCCACTTATCTATTTTTTAAGTCTCTATAAGAAAAAGTATCTCGGCAATCGCAAGGTGTGTAATTAATTTATGATGATTTCAGAGTTATAAATTATTTTTGTTATGTTATACTATCAAGTATTCAAGTGTGTTGATGTATATTATATTATGGGGTCAGATTTTCTAAATTCAATAAGCCATTTAATATTTAATATGAGGTGACTGAAGTCTTTCTTACAGCCACAAGAAGTAATGTTAGTGGAATTGAAGTTTAAGCTGTTCATCATCTCGTCATGCAACCTGTGGAAGAACTTGATCACGGACTGCCAGAAGCTTCTTCAATGGAGCCGGGCCTGGTCTATATGCCTTGTGTATAGACTATAGAGAGCAAAAACATAATTGCAGAGGGGCTTGCAAATCTATTACTCTATTAGTATCAAACTTAGGGTAATACATATGAAAAAAAAAAAAAAAAAACTTGGGTGTTCTCTTGCAAATCTAATATGTTACATTGCCAAAAAATTGTCAATCTAACACCTGTTTATGATCGGTCCAATATTGACAATCTGAAAGCCAAATGATATTAACAAAATAACATTTGTTATTATACTTACTTTATCTTTTGACATTAGATTTATTTAGATAATCGCCAAATCTCTGAAATATGAATTCCCAAAACCATTTGAAAAGATGCTCAAAATTTTCAGCAACTCGACCAACAAGGTGGGGGGCAAGAAAGGGTAAAAGAAGCCTGAAAGATTGGCACATTGAATAACTATTTCTGAAAAAAAGACAGTCATCTCTATATACACAGAATAACACATCCCTCGGCAGCCAAATTACAAATCTGAATCACATTTTGACAGGCTTTCTTGAAGAAAATTGATACCAACCAGTAAGCAAAAAAGAAAACAGTAAAAAACTATGGACAACCGAGTTGAAGCCCCTAGTCTTGTTCCACCTTTCTAGATTGAGGAATCAGCCAGTATTATGGTTATGCAGCTATTGATCCCAGTAGTTTCTAAGCTGTGACATGTGAAGCAGAAGTTCATCCCTGCCCAAACCTGTTAAACTGCTGGTCATGATCCATGGGGGATGTTCCCTGTAGTTTTGTCTGATAAACTGCTGAAAATCCCTGATGTTCTCATCAGGCCTTTTACCTTTTCCCCCCTTCATTTTGTCGCACTTCGTGAAGACAAAAGTAATTGGTATCTAAATACAGAAAAGGGCAGAAAAGTCATGAGGATGGAGTAGATATAGCCTTGCAACAGAGTAACACTAATTATGAAGAGGTTAACAAAAAGGTATTGCATATCAGAGAGCAAGCATTGTACATTGTTACGTCCAAGCCAATTAGCACAGTCTAGGTCAATCTTCTGAGGTGGAACGCTAGCATCAATGAGAAGTAGGACAGCAACAAGAGTATCTCTGTTCAAAAAGAAACCTTTGGTGAATGAGGACCAATCCATTCGAGCAGCTTCTGGAGCTTTAGCAAACCTGCAAACAAAGCAAACCACTAGACATCAAAAGAAGAAAGCTGAAGGCAATTTATTCAATTATAGTATATCCTTTATGAAACAATAACCAAAATTGAAATAACAGGATTTATTCCTCATTTTTTTGCTTGAAAAGTTTTACATATGAGTTCGAACACATAACAAAACTGGGATAAAATAACTCTGGGATCAATGGTTAGCAATCTTATAAGCAACATAATCTTCGTATTTACAACTGATTACCAACACTGCAGCTCGTACAGAAACTCCAAAAGAATGGCGACCAGAATATGGCTACGGCCATTTCACCATGCTCTTGATTGATCATTCTATGATCTTCTCTACAGCACAATATTAGGTCTCAGTCATTAACAATATGAATTATGCCTAATATAATTAGAGTGGATAAGGATGAGCACAGGCTCCAGCCAAATGGCCATACCCTCTATTCCTTCCCAAGGGAATGGTAATGCATTCAAATTCTAATGGAATAGTTGAAGATTGGCTTGTGAGCAGTTTATTAAAGGACCAGGCATGCCTTGCTGTCCCTCAATTTTCTTACAACGAGGACTGATTAGAGTTGGGAATATCTAGACAGATAATCTTGAGAACATTATAAAAGGTGAAAATAAGAAACAACAGTGAACAGAACCAACCAAGTGGTCCAAAGCAAATAACACTTGTTTGGACACCTAAAGTATCAAACTCATAACCAGGTGAACAATCTAGCACAAATCACAAATAACCTGACCATAAAGACTAACACTACAAATATTAGGTGCCTCTTTGGTTGGCCAAAACCTCCATGCTCTAGAATAAATCATCACAAGTGTGCATATTAATCATCCATCTTGCCACTGTTTATTCCTTGCTGTCAACTAGCAAACAAACTAAATCTTAGAACTTGTAACTTAAGGAAAATGCCACAAGAATGCTGCATGTTACTTTGAATTTTAGTAGCAGAAACAGGTGCTCAAAGGTATTGTATGAGAAGGTCAACTATTGATGAATCAAATCACTCAAAAGAAAGCATAAAGCAAAAAATCAGGTTTCAAAGAAAATTATCTGCACACTAATACTAAATTCAGCTCAAAACCAAATAGATATCAAACATTTGTTATAAACTCAAGTCATTAAAGCCTCGAGCCGAACTGATTTGGATCCTACAGAGATTCTTTAGAAAGCCATTGGCTTGAAATGTATGTCATATAAGATGCTAGATAACGGTATGAGGGTGAAATTAGTTTTAGGTGCCTAGTGCATCCTCGCATACAAATACTTTTGATTAATTTCACTGATACAGAGAATTGGCTTGCAATGTAGAACAGTGCAGTCCAAAGGAAACAAACATTATTGCATTCTAGGCATGGAAAGAACTCGAACCCAACTGAATTAAAAAAGTTAGAGACTTTCTGAAGTCAAAGTGATAGTTTCCCTACAGACAACTAGTTCCAAACAGTCACAAATGAAACAGTGGGCTTCAAATAATTGCATAACCAAGTAGAATAGTTCAAAAGCTAAAATTTCCATTCGATACTAGCAAAGAAGGACGGAGCGAGGCCTTACCCATAACCAGGCAAATCCACAAAGTACCAACTTTTGTTGACCAAGAAATGATTGATAAGCTTAGTCTTCCCTACACAAATTTACAAACAAATAAGCAACACCCAGAAGCCAAAACGCATTAAACATGAGAAAACAATAAATTTTCTTTCTAACCTGGTTTCTTGGACGTAAGTGCAACATCCTTTTTGCGAACCAAAGCATTGATAAGCGAGGACTTTCCGACATTGGACCGACCCAGAATAGCAAATTCGGGTCGGTCATCTTTGGGGCAGTCTTTAGCTCTACCACTGCTCTTAACGAACTCCACCTCCTTAATCTTGGCGTCACCCGCGTAGGGTCCGATCACGATGTTCGACCCGGGTAGGACCATGTCCTGGGTCACCTCGTCCGGGTCGACCCCGGGAGGCACGAACAGGACCGTCCGGTCGTTCTCCAAGATGGGTGGGTTAGCTGTGGTTTTTGAGGCGGAGACATGGCGGGTCGGGTTTCGACGGGTTGGGTTTGAGAGTAGGGTTCGGAAAGAGAGGGTGAAAGGTTGGGTTTGTAGAGGTGGAGAAGAAGATGGTGATAGGAAGGTAGTGATTTGCAGGGTCAGGAGGCGGTTTCTCAGTAACATTGTTTAGGTGCGAGAGGCTTTGTTTTCAGAGGCTGCACAAGAGCCATTTTTACAATCCATTTTGGTACGAATGAGGCAAAAAATTTTATCCAAATTTTTGCTAAATTAGTTTCCATGGCACCAAATCATTTGGTACCAAAATTATAGCTTGAAGTGTTCTAATAGTTACCCAATAATTTTTTTTAACCAAATTGTAAGTATATAATAATCGCAAAAATGTAATTGTATGACGGAACTTAATTTTAAAATTAAGTGTTGAACGTTCAAATGCTTGCAAAATGTCTCTATTTACTTAGAATATATATATTTTTTTAACTAATATAAAGTGAGTAATGAGGTTCAAAAGTATATTTAATATTCATAAATAAAATTGATTAAATATCTAATGACAATAATTACTAAACTAGAGCAAGACATTAGATCACAAATTTGTACCAAGTGTGAATTGTTTATGCCGATTGCTTTTTTATATTTTGTTCATGCAATCACTATATATATATGTTTTAGAGTTTATAAGGATTTAAGATTTTAAATTTAGATTTTGGGAGATGAACCCTACTATCTAGAGACTCAACACTAGGGATGGACACGGGTCGGGTTGGGTCGGGTTTAGGCCTAAACCGCAGACTGAACCAATCCCTACGGTTTTCTATTTTCACAACCCAAACCAACTCAATCAAACGATGGAAACCAAACCAATCCAAACCAACTGTGATCGGGTTGGTTTGGTCGAGTAGACGGGTTGGGCTTGACCCATATAAGCAAAAAAAAAAAGGACAAATTTGAGGCCCAAAAGACAAAGAGTAAAAACAATTACAAGTTCATCCTGAAATTCATCCATAAAAACAATTCATACATACTTAAAAGTTCATCCATGATCCAAATCCACATTCCAAATAGTCTAACTGTCTAAGTTCCAACTTCCAAATAGTCTAATTTCAATTTAGAACTTAAAAAACATAAATAAATAACAGTCCAAGCATAAAAAAATAACAGTCCAACAGTCCAAGCATAAATAAAACATCAATTGGCAGCAAATAGCAACCCAGCCAGTCAACATTCAGCAACTCCTTAATCCTCATTTCCTCATTCTTCATTCCTTTTTAGTCACTTCAATTGGCAGCAAACTTGGACCAAAACAATTCACAATTCACATCATCAATATCAACAACAAATCATAACATCACATCACCAAAATAAAGTCATATATACCTCTAATCAACGTCTTCCATATTCAGAACATTGCTTCCCAACTGTGTAACTTGAGAGGTCACTTCTGCATATTTGGACAAAGAAAAATAAACATGAGAACTTAAAATAAATAATGAACACACTAAAATCAGCAAAACAAATTCATGAATCATAACTACTAACATGTATACCTGCCTGTGTTGATTATGTCCCTCCATGCAAAGTCTCAAAGAAAAGTAAGTCATCAAATGAGGGGGCTGTATACAAGTTTAATGCATCTGCATTAAGCCAATTTTGGCAACATACAAGAGCCTCCATTGTTTTAGGGTCCAAGGCACTCCTATAAGTATCCACAACACGCCCTCCAGTACTAAACGCGGACTCTGAAGCCACTGAGGAAGCCTGGACAGCAAACACATCTTTTGCCATATTTGCTAAACCAGGATATTTAGTCCTATTAGCCTTCCACCAAACCAACACATCAAACTTATCATCTTCCACATTTTCAGCAGGATCACACAAGTACCTATCCACCTCATTCTTGATCTCAACAACATCCTTCTCCTTTCTCATTTGTGAGAATCTTGCAAGCCTCTTAATCAAGAAGCCAGCTGGTTTTGGATTTGCAGGCATCATATTAAAAAATGACCCAACAGATTGTGAAGATTCTTCAACACTTGATCCTACTTCAGAGTTATAAAGTTCCCACATCCTAAAAAAGAGGTTCTTAATGCTAATTGTGAACTCCTCAGCCACATCAGCACCATATAAATCAGAAATGTTGTAATTTACATAATCAAGTTTATATCTTGGATCTAGAACTGTTGCAATAACTAGAATCTGGTTCACACTCTCAACCGACCCCCAATACTTGTCAAATTTCCTCTTCATGTTGGCTGCCATCTTACTCAAAAGAGGATCCCCACTTGTACTCAATGTATTCAATTCAGATTGAATTGAACACAACTCAGTAAAGGGCCAGTTGGATGTCACACACAATGTTCCACTAAATTTCTTGGTACAATCATAGAAAAATTCTAGAAACTTAACAAACACAGCAGAATTATCCCAATCAGCCCCTTGTGGGGGCCCTGCCCTTTTTCTCCCACCCTCATTTTCCTCAAAATAGCTCACATAAGCATTGTCATCTTCTTCCAACCACTCAAATGCCTTTCGAAATTTGTTGGCAGCCTCTAACATTAAATAGGTGGAATTCCACCTTGTAGGCACATCTAAGACTACAAGCCCTTTGTACTCAATCTTTGAATGCTCAATCGCTTCTTTAAATTTTCCCAATCTCGCGGGGGATGACCTAACATTTCTCACAGAATTGCGAATACAAGCAATTGAGTTATGTAGTTCCTTCAACCCCTCAACCACAATCAAGTTAATGATGTGGGCACAACACCTAAGATGCAAAAACTCCCCAGCTAGCACACTTTTCCCCCAAGAATTAAGCCTACGCTTCAAATGGTTAACAGCCACATCATTTGATGATGCACTATCAACAGTGATAGTAAACACCTTATCTATACCCCAATCAATCAAGCATTTCTCAACAAGTTTCCCAATGGTGTCCCCCCTATGATTGGTGATAACACAAAAATTGAGAATTCTTTTGTGCAGATTGAAATCAGAATCAACAAAATGTGCTGTTAATACCATATAGTTAACATTTTGACATGATGTCCATGTGTCGGTTGTAAGGCTAACTCTTTGGGAATTGGCAGCCAACAAACTCTTCAATTTTAGCTTCTCATCTTCATACAAACACACCATATCTCTAGCTATTGTTCTCCTAGATGGTGGCACAAATTTAGGGCAAGCAATAGCACAAAAATACCTAAAACCATTACCTTCCACAAAGTTAAATGGTAACTCATCAGTTATTATCATCCTAACACAAGCTTTCCTACATTGCTCTTTGCTAAACCCTATGGCCTGCAAGTTGGTAACACCTTTATCATTTTTTTCAAAACTTAAGAGCTTTTGTCTCTTTTCTTCAATTTTTCCAGGAAACTTTGGGCATTGGTTTTTCAAATGGTGTTTCAAAGTGGAGGTGCCACATGTCTTAGGATTACATGCATAAGTCTTCTTACAACAATTACACATGAATCTAGGGTTATTAGGATCACCTCCCTCAATTTTTGTGAAGTGAGACCATACCTCGGATGAGGGTTTGGTAGGCTTCCTTTTGGTACTTGGTGCTGGAATTTGACTTGGGGTTTCACTTGGAACTTCAATAGCAGTAGTTGTGCCAGCTGATGATTGCACACCAGGACTGGGATTTGAATCCATCATTGGAGTTGAACTTGTAGCAGGGGTTGACAGTGGAGATGGTGAGCTAGCCTCCATGTTAATTTAGAAAAAACAAAGTTAACAAACCCTAAATGTTAATCCAGTAAACTAAAATTCGAAAATCAAAAGTTCAAAACCCTAAAACTAAAATCCGAAAATCAAAATTTCAAAACACTAAAACTAAAATTCGAAAAGCAAAACTCTAACAGTCAAGCTTGTATACCTTCAATGTTGAAGAAATTGAAGCTGAAGAGTGGAGAATGGAGAAGGTGAGCAGAGATCGAGTGATTCGAGTTGCAACGGAGAGAGCAGAGAGCTTAAGAACCTTGCAATGGAGAGAGAAGAGGTCCTGAGAGTAGAGGCGAGCAAAGACGAGCAGAGGCGAGCAGAGACGAGCAGAGGTAGAGGCGAGCAGAGACGAGCAGAGGCGAGCACAGCAGAGGCGAGCACTGAGCAGAGGCGAGCACAGCAGATGCTAGCACTGAGCAGATGAGAGCTGAGGGTAGGCTGGTAGCGACGGAGGCAGAGAGAACTCAGAGAAGAAGAGACTGGAGTGGCGGCTTGAGAAATGAGAAATGAGAAATGAGATTGAAAAATGAGAGTCAGAGAGAAACCTAACCCGATTTGGGCCTGTGGGCTGTGGCTTCTTTTGCCTTCTTGGTCTTTTGTTCGATTAATCATTTAATCATTCTCCTTACTTTCATTTGGAGCAAAAATGCAATAAGTATAGGAGATCGGGTCGGGTCGGTTTGGAATGGTTATGTGAAGTTGTCACCCGTAAGCCAACCCATTAGAGATCGGGTTGGTCGGGTTGAGCACCGACACCCCCAAAAAATGTGTTAAAAACCAACCCAATCCAACCCAATATGGTCGGGTTGGTCGGGTTGGAACGGTTATTGTCCACCCCTACTCAACACCATAACTTAAGCCTTAAGTTAATGAAAAAAAAAAAAAAAACTGTGATTGTGTCTCGGTCAAAAAATTGTGATTGTAGTGGTTATATAGTCACAACAATTGAGTTAGGAGGGTGTATTCAATTATGATTTTAAATGACTTTGGTGGAATTAAAAAGTCTGGTGGTATTCAATCAAAACTTTTAAAGAGTTTATAAAAGTCTGGTGGTATTCAATCAAGACTTTTAAAAAGTCTATGGTATTCAATTAAGACTTTTAAAGAGTCTATAAAAGTGACATGGTATTCAAAAAGTCATTGACTTTATTAAATGATAGACTTTAAAAGACTTTCATGGACTTTGTAGTGTAAATTATGTTATATCAAAGTCAATAATTCTCCAGGGTTCCTCCTGCAGATTTCAAAGGATTTCAAATATTAAAAAGCTATTAAAAAAGTTGTATTTATTTATTTTTTAAAGAGTGATGCTAAACCCCCTAATCTTATTTTTTCACCCACCTCTTAATTTATTTTTTTCTAATTGACTCATCATCTTGGGTTGGAACCAACAGCGTTGCCACAATACAATGTAACAGCAAGATATTCAAACCAACCACTTCATAGTCTTTAAGTTCTCAACAAAATCACAAGATTATAAATTCATAATTTGAGAAATAATGTTACCACCACATCATATAATGTTTTTAACCTGTCAATTCAATTAGACAAATTCTAACAACTCGTTAAAACACAATATTTGACAGTCTAACAACATCATAAAATTCAGAACACTTATAATAAATTATGGAACAAAATAATTTTGGTCCCTACAATTTTAGACCCAACTTTTTATATTGTTTGCAATATTAGGACAATTTATAACACATGCATCTCGGTCTTGAAGCTCATCCCCATTTCATTCACTCACGGAGGACAAAAAAATAAAAAACATATTGGAGAAATCTTAAAATAAATAATAAAAAATTATATCAAAGTTATTAGAAGTCTATAAAAATCCTTCAAAATCTATGAGAAAAGTCAGGGAAACTCTAAATAGAATTCTGTCAAAGTCTATGTGGAGTTTATGAAAGTCATTAAAAATCCATCAACTCTACCAAAGTCAATGACTTTTAAAAACTCTACAAAAGTCCATTAAAATCTTAATTGAATACACCCCCCTTAGTAAATTAAAAAAATTATTTGATCGGTCCATTGGTGAAACAACCAATTAAACATAGAAAAATATTTTTAAAAGTTAGTACTAAAGTGAATGAAATAAAGTTTTGGTAGTTTTATTAAAGAAATAAGATTTTATAAAAAGAAAAGAGATATTAAGAAAAAAACAAAACAACGACGTAGAAAGAAGTCTAAATCCCGGTTAAGGGAACTAGAAGAAGGCCGACACTGCAAGTCAGAAGGACTCAGAAGAAATAGGCTGATAATAATTCACAGAATTTGTGATTAGCATCTCTATCCACAAACAATGTCATGGCTCGCTAAATCAATCGCCAACTCACTCAAACTCGACGACGACGACGACGACGACTATGACAGCCCTAACGCCAATGCAACCGACACGAAATCTCCGCAACCCGATCCACAATCCGAACCCAAACCCGATTCGCCGTCCCCGGCCCCACCAACTCCCACCGCCAGAGGCGGCGTCAAAGGCGACCTCTCGGAGCTCACCCAAACCCTCTCCCGCCAGTTCTGGGGCGTCGCCTCCTTCCTCGCCCCGCCACCGCCACCGCCCGATTCATCGCCCCCTCCTCCCAAACCGTCCGATCAGGCGGAGCCGTCCGATCCCGAGCCCTCCGAAGAAGACGTAATCGCGGGGATCCGCAGCGACTTCGCCGAGATCGGCGGGAGGTTCAAGAGCGGGATCGAGAAGCTGTCGAGTAACAAAGCGGTTTCGGAGTTTACTAAGATCGCTTCGAATTTGCTTCAGTTTGGATCGGAGGAAGAGGCCGAGGCAGCTGGTGCAGCTCTCGGCGTGACCCAGGAGGTTCTTGCGTTCGTCAGGAACATTTCTATGCATCCGGAGACTTGGCTCGATTTCCCTCTCGAAGATGACCAAGATTCAGACGGTATGTTCTACTTCGAATTGCCCTCTCTTTTTTTTGGGTAATTTATTTCAATGTGGGTTGGTTTAATGCATAATTTGGGTATGTTATTGTAAATTAGTATTATTGTTGATCAATGGAGTATTTATGAATAATGGATTTGAGGTATATATGTGTTTCCCATATAGATTTAAAGGTTTCTCATTTAATAATTAGGTAAATTTCAGTTAAGCTTGTGAATTTACTGAGTAGATCTTTTGTTGATTTGTAATTGCCATTTTGTTGCTGAGCTCAATTTACTTTGGTAAGTTATGTTGTAATGTATGTATTTGATCAGTAGCACCTTTGAAACTTGTATGGCATTGAAATAAGAATAATGTGAGTTTCCTTTTCCAGATTTTGAATTGTCTGATGTCCAACAAGAGCATGCTCTGGCTGTTGAACGACTTGCACCAACATTAGCTGCTCTCAGGATTGAACTTTGCCCGGAGCATATGAGTGAGGCTCACTTTTGGATGATTTACTTCGTACTCTTGCATCCCAGACTCAGTAAACATGATGCTGAGCTTTTGTCTACACCCAAGGTAAGTTGGTCCTATGCGGCACTGACCTGACACTCCCTTTTTGTTGTTCTTGTTCATTGTGCTTCTTTTATTAGTTACTTCTGGGTTGAGCAAACTATGGCTTGCATGACTTTATCATACGTCTGCAGATAGTGGAAGCTAGAGCAAAGTTGACTCAGGAGTTACGTAAGCAACCTATGGAAAAGCCAGAAGAATCAGACCCTTCAGGAAGCGGCACCAATTATGCAAGAGGATTTTCTGATTCGCCAAAAGAACAGCATCTTTCTGTGCCACCTACTGCGCAATCTCACTTGGTGCCTCCCCAAACACTTGTCATCAGATCAGCTCCTCTCCCAGGGGAAGTTGATCTCGAGACAGAGAAGCACCCAGTCCAGAGTAGTGAAATCCAAATTATTGACAAGCCTGCTATTGAGGAAGAACCAGTGAAAGAGACCAAATATCAACTTCCGCCCACTAATTCTTCCTCTAAAGTCCTGGATGACAAATATGAGGATGATGCCGATGATTGGTTGAAAGAGGAAAGTTCAGAGATGGATGGTGTCGGAGGAACCTCCATCCCTATAGAGAATGACGAGGATGTAACATTCAGTGATCTTGAGGATGACGATGGAGAGGTGCCATCAAGTTACAAGAAAGTCACGTCTGGCTCTGATTCGTCAACTAAAGATTCAAGAGACTGGGTTCAGCTAAGCAGAGGCTCTGCTGATTCTGATAAGGAGATCAACTCTGTTGAGAATAGACATGCTGGGTCTGAGCAGGTAAGTACCCGTAACTCGGAGACCAAAGAATCTAATGACTGGCTTGATGTTGATGACATTGATGTTATATGATGACTCCATAAGAACCCTTTTTAGGTCAATGTGGCCTGTTCTTCTCATTCATCCCTTATTGTGAATAGATTGTGAAAGGTTTCTTTAGTCTGAGTTAGGCTATGGAAGCTCTATTAATGTACATAAGTCCTGATGCTGGATATTTGTTTCTTATGAATGTATTTGTAACTGTAGTAAATACAGCACCGTGCAATAATCCTCATCTGTTTATTTCATATAAAATTGCATTTTATTGAAAACTCATTCTGGTCCATGCAGAAACCCTTAATGGTGGAGGTTTTGTTATTGTTGTTTGTTCCCTTGGGAAAGTTATATTTTGTAAGAACCTTGTTCATGACCAAAGTTGAAGATTTTAATAGAGACTAAAAACAGGAACAAATTTAGCATGACTTGTTAAAAAAATTTGGAAATTTTGCCTGAGCTTTTTTGTTTAAGAAGTCCACTCATCATAATAACTAGTAAGTTAAACCTGTGAGATGTTAAACATATTGGCCTAAACCTTATATTGGTGGATGCTAATACTTTGCATATATCCTAGAAAGTTGTTATTTTTTGTTCTCAAGGATTATACGCATAAACTAGCTTTGATATATTCTGATTTCTGATTATATCTTGTTTTTGCATTAGTTTGGCCTTAAACGTTTAAGTGAACTGTTGGTTGTCCTTCCTGTAAAATATTCATGAAAAATGCTTTAAATAGGATGATAGTTTTCTTTGTCAAGCTGAGACCTCTTTAAGATTTTAATTCCTAATAGGGTGAGGATGTGTATGAGTATGACATTACCCGGTTACCCATTTAGTACTATAAATATAAACAATATATACATGTTATTAGTTTTTAATTTTTGTCTTTTTTCTTAATTGTACTGTGTTATATTATATTATAATATTACGTTTGTTAATACATTTTGTGTGTTTTATTATAAATTTTAAAGAAAAGTATCAGGTCCTGCTTATCATGCTGCCCAATTTGTAGGCAGGGAGGAAGATGAGAATGACAAACCTCGTTAGCTTTTGCATGTAAAAAAGCATCAAATGCGTTTAGAGCATAATTTACTATTGCTTTTCATAAACTAATGACATAATTGGAACAATGTTGTTATAGTATATGAGGCATTAGCCCCTAATGTCTTACTTACGACTTTAAAACCCATTAAGGCAGAAGCCAGCCCTGTAATAAGATTCCTCTACCTCAACAGACACTGTAGACGGGTTCAAACAGGTTATCTGTCGGTCATTTTCTCCAAGTTCTTAGAATCTGTGAATGGAACACATAGTTGTAACAGAAACAAGAAAAAAGAAAATCATTGGGTCGACCCATCAATAGAATCGTTATTGGAAGATTAAGATAGAATCCCCAAACTCATTGATGCTTATGCATAAATTAATCACAAGTCGCAAGAAAACAAATTAAGCAAAATCCCAACAAAATAGATTATGCATTAATAGCAAAATAACGATCCCACAATTCAAATCGAGCAAACTACAAGGTCGTGTTGTGAAGATGTGAAAATAGAATCCCCAAATTCATAAATTTATAGAAAACCACATAAAAAATTTCAACAGATCCATGATCTATTGATCTGATGGGTGATTTCCAATGAAAACGAAAAAAGAAAGACTAGAGCAAAATGAGAGAGTTAGAGATAGAAGCTATTGCCTTATGAATGCTATGGCTTCAATCACACAGAAATGGTTTTGGGAGGAAAAACAAAAAAAGGAAGAGAAACACAAGCTAAAGCTGGAGGAAGAGACTACAAAACCCAATAGAGGAAAAAATTCCAATACCATAAGCAGATTCTAGCAAGGTGACAGCTTACAGAGGATGATAAATGATACATGGTAATTTTCGAGTTACCATGGGGGATATATGCTAATTTATGGAGCTATCCTCACCAAAACATGAAGAAGAGCCATTTTATGAGAACTAGCATTGTTTACAGTGAATGACCACGATGAACTTCAGTATGTTCAAGTGGCATCGGATGAGTGTCACGAAAAAATTCTTCATATTAAGAAAAAAAAAAATCTGTACAATGAACATAAGCTAGCTATCTGGCTAGAAGACAAAAACTACTTGACTCCTGATCTACAGACACATTCACAGATACAACATTGTAAAAGATTATGTGACTAGGAGGAGACTGAGGAGTCTAGGAGCTCTATGTTTCTGATTTTATGGCTCCGAAATTGCCGGACAGGCGCTCCAAATGAGACCAGAGCAAGCCTCCAAGTGAAAATCTAGGTCTGTCTTCTTCTTCTTCTTCTTCTACTTTTCTGTTGGGTTTGTTGTGGCGTGTTCTTGATGATGATGAGCCCTGAAGAGCCCAGTTTTGTGATTTGTGAACAATGAGAGATCCTCCAATCTCCTTTGTCACCAATTCCACTATGTTTGGATTCAAATTATACCCTGAAGCATCTGTGACATAGATTGATCCCACTGCTCTGTCACCATGTGTTCCAACCTCAATTCTTGATATGGATAACCCGTTCTCTCGGAAAACCCTTGTGATGTCTGATAACAGTCCCATTCGGTTTTTAGCGCAGAGGTCCAACCTCAGTCCCTGCAAAAGATCATTTGTATCATGAGTCTAAGGAAATTGCAAAATGAAACGTATTTTCTAACCACGCTAGCTGTTGTGTACTTATTTCATCAATTGTTTCATCTTGTGTTTATTTCACGACCAGTCTAGTACAAAATGAGGCCTAATGCATAAATTAAAAGTGGGATTTATTTTGTTTCTATTAATTTAAGGACTAAAGGCTTGTTCAAAGCATTATCTTGTGGTAACTGGTATGTAGCAGTCCTCACTAGATCACATACCTGTGAGACCCTCCTCTCTATTGCAGCAATCAAGCACTGGGTAAGCTTGTGCCTCTCACTTTCTGTATTCAAAGTGTAGCCATCCTTGTGCCTCACGAAATACTCCTGTGGTCACATTCACATTCAAATATATAACATCAACATTTGCATACCTATATGTATATATATATATAAGAGTCTCTGTAAAAGTAATTTTTTAAATAAGTTTATTTAAGGGATGCATATGCACAAGGTAAATAAATGGTGTACCTGATCAGCCATGGTGCCTCTGGAGGCAACCACCGCGTGGAACACCACGTACTCCAAGTCGGTTAGGGCACACACTGTGTCAAACAACAGCTTAGGACGGTCTCTGCTTCTCACATTCACAATCCAATACCCTTTCTCTTTACAACTTTCTATCGACACGTGTGTCCGATCACAACCCTTCTTGTGTGCGTTGCCACTACCATTGCAACCGTGACACGATTCATAGTCATCATCGGCGTACATTAACTGGTGGAGCCGCCGCTCTGTATGAGTCCGACCGGCTGCCGGGGTGGTCAACCTCACGCTCCTCTTCTCTCCCTCCCCATGATGGGCCTCAACTACATTTTCCAGCTGTTCCTGTACATGTGACAGCCGTTTTGGGTCCGTGATGGGTCCACCTTTGAGCCCATCTTCCACATAGAAAATGCCGGCAGCCCGGGTGCTGTGTGTCCAGGCCACAGTAGCAGTGATGTTGCAGCCCAGCTCAACAAGAACTGCAGATATTTCGGACATTAGGCCCGGTCGGTCCTTGCTAGTCATCTCTAGGGCCAAGTCCTTTTGTCCTGGTGTCACTTCTCTTCCTAGGCGTAGTCTTGCCTCCTTTGAAATCCCCCCCCTCCTAGCACAAAGTGCCTACAAAATTTATTATTCTTTTTATTAAAACAAATTAAAAGAAATATGGTGTTAAGAGTAAATTCGTTATAAGAAAGAAAATTAGGAAGCCTGTGCTGTGTTTGACATGGCACAAAATTTTTATTTTTTATTTATATTGGAAGACATTGAGTTACAAACTTATTCTAATCTTAACTCATTATCTCACTCATCACCACCACTTAAACTAATTCTAAGAGTTTAATATGGCACGACTATAGTCGTATCCATGCGTATAAATACGCGGATCCAACTTAAATAAGCCGGATTCATGTTGTTCCGGACGTAGGTTAGGTGAATGAAACTCATCCAGTGTTCGAATCAGTTCGGATTATTTTAAACCTAAAATAAAGTAGAATGAATTAAAAGAGAGAGAAAGAAAGGAAGAGGGACGAGAGACTCTTCGATGGGGCATGCCCCAGTGCGGCATCTCTTTGTGTGGATCCCACCTCATGTGAGAGATGCCCCGTTGGACATGCCCCATACAAGATTTAGTCAAGAGGGACCTCACCTGCTGAATATAAAGTATGAGGCTTTCGTCAGTGATTTTGTTGCCGAGTTGGTCCGTCACGTGGAAAACTGCACCACCATACAATCAAAACAGACACACATGAATCAGCCTGCAAGCAACACTTGTGGGTGACTCATACATAGCTCAGATAGTGAGAGCTTTTTTTTTTTTAAGGCCAAGACAGATAGTGAGAGCTTTAGTTATATTCAAATTATAATAAGTATATCATCATTATTCCTGATCAATATATGGATAATATTTTTAATAATAGAAAAATATATATAGGATAATATTATATAATAGATAACAGAAGCAGTAATGCTTGCAGGTGATGAAAGAATGAATGGTGATAGATGAAGGTACTTAAGCAGTGCTTATTGGTAATTACCATCCATAAACCATCCACCGTCAGAGGAAATGTATGATTTGGAAATGACAAGGTCAAGATCTGTCAAGACTTGGACCATCTCTAGCAATATCCCGTGCTTGTTTGCACTGTCAACCTGTAAAAGTACATTAACCATAGAGAAACAAAACAAATCAATTCAAGTTCAATATTATGCATAAAGCTTTTCATCTGATGCATGCATATGTCATTTTCTTACTCCCTATATAATTAATCAGCCTTTTGGACTCTACGTACACATGACTCTGTGGTCCAAAACCCAGTTAATATAATTTGAACTTTATGATGTAGCACTGCAGCTAGCTATGATTCTTTGATCTTTCACGGTTTGCAACTTTGTATATAATTAGATCACGTCATCTGGTTAGGGTTTGTAGAGTAGGCCTAGTAGGTAAATAAATGTGTGTGAAGTTTTTTTTTTTTTCCACGTCAAATAATGGTTTAGACATGAATTTGTGAATATTTATAAAAGATGTCGTTACTTCAATTTGAGAAATATTTAAAGATTTATAATTTGAGGCATTTATTATTCTTAATTTTGAATGTTTTTATTGATAAAATTTCATGATTAATTCATGCATCAAATTCAAAAAAAATATGTTACTAATTATGAACATCAACATCTAAACACTCAAATACAAAAAAAAATAAAAAAATCAAACACCCAATATACATATATTATATCTATAATATAGATAAAAAAAATGAACACTATAATTAAGCCTTCACCTTTACATTTAATAATATAGATAAACTAATCGTTTTAAACTTTCATCTAATTAATTATTTTTTCAACATTTATATATATATATATATATATATATATATTACGTGCTAAACTGTGAATCTAAGATAACTAACTTTTAAACCCTAAAATCACATAATTTTTAAATATAAACGCAAGATTCATTCTCTATTGAAATCTTTAATATTGTTGGTATCTGTCATGCATAATTGTTTGGAAATCTTTGGGTGACCCACTTGGCCACTAAAAAACAAACAGCCCCATCAACAGAAATAAATGAAGAAGAAAAAGTTCCAAAATCAATAAACCATGTTCATCACCCACCAACAAAATATATAGACTAATCAAGTAACCTAATGAACCGCTGAATTCCATTTGTTAATTAACTAATTAATATGATTGATGATTGATCTAACCTTCACAAGCGTGCAATCTTTGCATGTGTCATTGTCGATACAAACCCTGCAAAATAATTATAAACGAAACCAGCAATTAGCCAATTACCACTGATTCTCTGTTAATCCAGTAGTGTGATAATAATGTTGATAAGAAAAAATATATCATGAATACCATGGAGGATAGATTCTTTCGATGAGGCATTCATACTCGGGGTCGATATAGGGCTGGTAAATGATCTCCATCCTCTAACTAGCTTCTTAGAAGATGTATGATCGAGTTGTTTGCAGCAGCAGCTTTGTTACCAGAAGCAGAAAATCTGAAAATGTTGCTGGCTTTGCTATATGTATATATAAGAAGGTGTTTGGATATGAGATAAGTATTGATTAAAATATATATATATATATATATATATATATATATACTTAAGGAAATTACACAAAAACGCGTAAGCATGCTAAATAACTTATAGAGGGGATAACAGATCGCTAGATAGCGGCCGTCGTCTATATATATATCTTGTTCTTTAAGTTAATTATTAATTAATAATAAAACATAGATATAGAAGAATATATAAAATTAAATTATGATTTTGTATTGGGGTTTAATTCATTGATTCTAGAACTGTATATATAAATAGCTAGAAAGAGTAAAAAGACTAGGATTTAGCCATGATTAATTAATAGCTTGGAATATTCAAAGTGATTTTGAGGAGGAGAGACAAGAAATTGTAAGGAAAATATGATGATTGTTTGACCCGGAAATACTGTATGGCAATTCGGATATATATGTATGTATGTACAAGTTGCTGATTCAGATTGAAATGAACCAATTAATAATAAAGAAAAAGAAGGAAGAATATATAATGAAGAAATTGAAAGAAAGAAACCCAATTGTTGATGAAAAGATTGAAACTTTGGTGAAAAGGGTAGAAACCCAGACCAAGAGTACGTGGGCAGAACTTCATTAACATTGTTCAAAATTAATAGTTTCTTTGATGAAAATGGATTATCTAGAAATAAAGAAAAATAATTAAATAAATAAATAAATAAATAGGTACCTGAGCAGAGAGGCGTATTGTTGAATAGACAGAGACAAACAGAGACAAACAGAGACAGTGATATGTATATATAGATGATGTTATATGTATCTCTCTGTTTCGAATCCAAACAGATGATGGGGATTAACCAAAGGAATTGATTTATATATAAGAGAAGAGAAGGGGCGAGAAGGCAAGTCGAGTTTTGCATGTGGTTTGCTCTATTGTGAGTAATTGAGGTTTCCTAGGAGGACTCAGACTTTGGCTGCTAACCAGCCACGTACATAGAATACCACCACGTGGCAGATGGGACTTTGCTAGCTCACATTACATGAACATGAATCATGATGTTATATGTTCCCAACCAAGTGCTTGCATGGCTTGCGGCGGCTCGGGTTTTTTTTTTTGTGTTGAATCTGATGATGATGATGATTAACATAAAACATGTGTTTTCCAGTTGTGGTCAGGAATTTGTTTCGGGATTTACAGCTAATCTATTATTAGAGAGAGAGAGAGAGAGAGAGAGAGAGAGAGAGAGAGAGAGAGAGAGAGAGAGAGAGGACTCGTCTGTGATCTGTCATTTGGGGTTTGTTTGTTTTTACCTAGTCAGTGGTCAGTTGGTCACCAGTCACCCTCTTAGCCTTTACTGTCCAATGAGAGTGACCGTCACTCACTCCATCCAAATTATCCAATAGTTGATGCACCCAGGGGTAGATTTGTAATTTCTGTGATCAAAATCTATACAGCAGAATATGACGTGGCAAAATCATGGTACGCTGGACTTGCTTAGGTATTGCATTGGGAATTTAATCCCACTTGCACTAGACATCTCCCCTAGTCATTTTGGGCAGTTTGCTTCCAGCTTTGTAGAATCTTAATTGGTGCAGGCGCTCATTGAGGCCTCAAGCAGCTCTAACTATATATGGCTACTCGAGAAAAATGGGATCTCGAAAACTTAGATTTCGTCTAACAACTTTTGTGTAAATTTGTGGACCACATGTTAATTATGAGATTCATTTATATCAGAAGGTTCGGTCTTTGTTAGAGATGCGGTTCTAAATATAGTCTCATTAATTATTTCAAGGGCCTAAAAGATTCTAACAACTAAAACACTTGTGAGATTTAACGGTTAAATTTTTTTGCCCATGTTTGCACATTTTCTCATGCAAATGACAGAATTTTGGCTATAAAACACCAACCATATTCTATTTTATTCTATTCGTCATAGGATGTTGGGATTTTGTCATTTATTCGAGGTTTTTTTATTTATTTATATTTGAGAACCTTTGAATCTCATTTATTTTTAATAAGTAAATTATTTAGATGTATGATTGATATATGATTCGGTAAATAGATTTGATGAACAAATTTAATAAGTTTAATATTATTAAAAAAATATGGAAGTGTGACATTTTTTAAAGCAAAAAACGATTGTGGAGATAGATTGATGAGGTTTAAGAACTGACTATTAATCTCAGACTGGCACATGGATAATCATCGATCAATAGCATGAAGACTCGACTCAAATATGATAATATGAAAAGACCATATATAGCTTAGGCTAACAATTTAGGAAACCAGAGTCAATATGGAAACAAAAGTCTTCCGCTCTTATCGGATTCCTTTCCTTTTTTAAACCCAATCCAATTCAATCATGAAAAATTAGTAAACTACACGCTCAAAACTTCTAAAATTATCAGAATTAGAAATTGATTTCCTACTTAAGGATGATTCTAGATAAAATTACATAACTTTAAGAACAAAATTCGAAGCTTTACGAATTGAGAGCGTATAAACACTATAGCTTTTGCAGTTATAAACTGCAATTACAATTGGATTTGCAAATAGCTAAAAAATATAATTATAGTGATATATATGTTGTTGGTTCTCATGGGTTAGGGGCTTGAGAAGAGCTTATTGTCTACTTCACGAGCCTTCACTTTGATTTGGGCGTATAATGTGTGTTTTAGTATGACTTAGAATATTAATTGTTTTTTCGAAAACTATTGACTTTTTTGTGAGTGTCAGCTATGTAGTTGCAGTTGCACAACTTGCACTGGATTTTTTATGAGCGTTGGGTCGTTCAAACACTTGGTGCTCAATGTGAAAGTATGCTCGAACTAGAGAAAACCAGTCCTTTTCTCATTTTGAGAACATTTGAATGTTGCAAAACGCTTATAAAGATCGGACTTATGAAAAATTATGATTATTTAAAAGGAAATTTTTAGCAAAAACAAAGGACTCCAATTTAGGAGTTCATCGTAATTCTAATTCGAGATAAGACTTTTTATTTTGACTCAAAGTAGGGCTTAGACTTTACGTTTGTGCTAAAAAAATATTTAGGCAGTCAATTTAGCGAAAACGTCCATTATTTTTAGGGACAAAATTGTTATCCAATCATCATTTATAGTTAATATAAACTATAAAAAAAAAGGAGGAAAGTGCCGAAGTCCTAAGTTCATTTTGCTAAAAATTTCGATATTCTAAAAACAGAGAGAAGATAAAACATTTAGGTTTGGCCCAACCGCCCACGGCCTGGTCCATATGCTTAGAAGTCACATCACATGGCCTATGAGTCTTTGAGCTGAATCTATTGACAGTGAAATAATAAATAAAGTTTATGGTGGTAGTTAAACTGAGAAATGAAGCTGATGATCGTTGGCCTTCTCATCCATTCAGAAATCAGAACCAGAGAAACAAGTAGTACACGCAATTGGTCATAGTCGCTTTTCATTTCCAGCACGAGACGCCTATCTATCTCCCTCTGCAACTGCTTTTGGGTCATCATCCCCTTCTCACTCTCACACACAGGTCCGTCTCTCTCTCTCTCTCTCTCTCTCTCTCTCTCTCTCTCTCTCTCTCTCTCTCTCTGTGACATGGTGATAATAAACTTTATAAACGTCCTCCCCATAACAACCCAATTGCCCATTTGAATGGCTATCTTGAAAATAATAGAATCTTATTGATTTTTCGTTTCATTAGGACCATGCACAACAGAGAACCTTTCCTCAACTATTGGGGACTCAGTTGAGGTAAAATCCTCGTCTTTACAGTCTTTTCTAAGGAACTTAATAGCGGGTTTAAAGCTTCAATCAAAATCAAAATTGGGTCCTTGAGATTTCGGATTCTTGATGGACCTGAAATTGGTGAAAAAGGGTTTTGATCAGGCCCGGAAAAGGAAGAAGTGGCTCTTTGTAATGGCCGCTTTAGGCTTCTCTGGTTATGGTGTGTATAGGGTTTATCACTTGCCTTCAGTGTCTCAAAAAAGAAAAAGAATTTTAAAGCTTATAGGTGCTTTGGTTTCTATAGCCGAAGTAGTTTCAGACTCCGCTGAGTCAATAGGAGTTGTCTCTAAAGCTTTGAAGGACTTTCTGCAATCTGATTCTGACCAAATTCCAAATAGCTTGAAGCAAGTTTCGAAAATCACAAGGTCCGAGGAGTTTTCAGAGTCAGTTATTAAGGCCACACAGGCTGTAACTTTGGGAGTTTTGCGGGGTTATCGATCTGAAACGAAGAGTCATGGTGATGATGGAGTTTCTAGTAATTCAGGCTTCACAGACCAGGTTATGGATAAGCTTTTTACCACTGCTGGGTCTGGTTTTTCTTCGGTTGTGGTTGGAAGCTTTGCTAGGAATTTGGTATTAGCTTTCTATTCAGATGGCCAGTCTGGTGGAGGGTCTAATTCAAACAATTCCGCAAGTATGGACCATTTTGTTTCGGAAATGAATGATGTTCCAAGATGGGTGAATGTGGTTTGTGGCGAAAAGTGCAGAGACCTAATTGGTGATTGTATCCAGTTATTTGTGAGCACAGCGGTTGCTGTTTATCTTGACAAGACTATGGATATCAACTCCTATGATGAAGTCTTCTCTGGGTTAACTAACCCCAAGCACGAAACAAAAGTGAGAGACATGTTGTTATCCGTCTGTAATGGTGCGGTGGAAACTCTTGTCAGAACATCTCACCAAGTGTTAACAAATTCAACTTCAAATGGGAACTCATTGAATTTGAATTCGAGTTCTTATTTGGCTATTGATGAAGGCCTAACTCCAGCTAGAGATGAGGAATTGAGTCAACAGGCTTTATCAATGAGTTCAGGAGCAAGAAATGTACATGGTCAGAGAAAAGATAGTGGGTGGATTGGTAAAGTGTCCTCTACTTTGGCAGTGCCAAGCAATAGGAGGCTTGTTCTTGACTTGACTGGGAGGGTTACATTTGAAACAGTTAGATCATTCTTGGATTTTTTGTTGGAGAAACTATTTGATCGAATGAAACAACGTGTTAATTCTGTTCGTGAGGAAACTGTTGACAGGGGTCTTGAGATTGTGAGATATGCTGTTGCAAAGTCCTCTGTTATTGCTACCATATGTCTATCTTTGTGTTTACACGTAATAGACAGTCCATGGGATTTTGGTGGCAGCTTAGCTTGTTAAGTATGTGTGCGAAAATTCTTTTTGTGCAACTGCTTGTTTGGTGGATGCCTGTCTATATTTTGTCCAAAATCCACAAATTTCTTTAGGACTGGAGTTAACTGATCGAGAATTTCTATTGATGTTTGTGAGAGCAAATGTTTTATAATTTGTAAAGAAAGAAAATCCATTGTTCTTTGGGCAATGGAATCAAGATTTGGTCTGGTATTACAGCTGAATGATAAACAATATACTTGAAATTGGAAAATTTGGAAGTTCTTATATATAATTGCAGCTATCTGTTACTTTTGTTTGTGCAGCCACACTGAGTATACAATTTACATGTTATTTTATTTTTTAATTTCTTCTCCATTCTTTAGAAGAGATAGGTGTAGGTGTTGGTTCTATGTGTAGCAGTGTGTATATCAAGCTGTTTTATAACTCTGCATGGTAACCTGCTGGGAATTCCTCTCAATTTGAGATTCTCATTTCTGCCAGACCAACTCAGAGATTTCAAAGTCCACTGCAATTCACAGTGAATTTGATGCAACCCATTCTGTGCATAGAAGCAAACTTAACCAGGAGTAGTATCAAGCTTCAAAACATCTGTTCGGATGGATTGCAATTGGTATAGTAAACCATTTCATTCTCGTAGATTGCTACTTGTGTTGATTTATATTATGTTGTGTTAATCATATTTAGTTTTTAGTTGTATTTTCGGCCATAGTGTATTCGTGTACTTGGAGTCTTACTCTCGCAGCTATAGAAGTTTGTTGCTATTTGTCCGAAAATAACATACATCTGCCTAAAAGTAGATAGGTCCTTGTTAGTTGTGTAATGCTGCATGGAAACTTGCTTGCCTTGTTGGTAAGAAGGAACAACAGAAGTCAAATAAGAATTGCTATTGGGTTGGGAAGTTATACTAGAGGCCAATGTTTATTTCCATATCCTAATCCATACATCATCTTGTATTCTCAGAATGATGTCAAACACATCACCCATTTTGGATAGTTTTGCCTTTTCTCATAAACTACAGCTACTTTTAGGATTTTGGATTCTTGTTAGTGGAATGGTTTTTAATTTTATTATTAAACAAAGGGCAAACTGCAAAAAATTACTTCAACTTTGTGAAAAATTATTAGATGTATCCGATACAACGTTATGTGGTGTAACCAATCTAATGTATAAGGTTATTATTGGACGATATATTTATATTAATAGGGTATAGTATTAATAATATCCACTTATATTATGACACGTTGGATTGGTTACACCACGTGACAGTGTATCGATTACAAATAATAATTTCTCCAAATTTGGGGTCTATTGCAAGTCGATACTCCAATTTCAAAAATTGGCTTTAAACTACCTCAACTAAAGGACGTTGACTTTAAGGTACCTCTGTTAGATTTTTCATCCATTTTCCCATTAAGTGATGATGTGGCAATGACCCACACACAACAAAATGCCAAATGGCCTAAAAATATGTCACGTAGCCTGACATAATGCCATGTAATATAAATAATATAAAATTAAATTAAAAAAACAAAAGATCAACCAAAAAAATAAAAAACATTATAATATAATAAATTTGCAAATCGTTAAAAGCACAACCCCACTGCAATAAAATCATTAGAAGAAGAAGAAGAAAGGGGGAAAGTGGAGAGGGGCTACGATCTGGGTTGATGGGGGGTTAAATTCTAGGTTGCTAAATAATTTTGATTATTTTGTTGTTTATTATTTTTCAAGTTTTTTGGTTGGTTTTGTGTTTTTTTATTTTAACTTTATTAATTACTTTTAATTAATTGGGTTAAATACATTTTTGGTCCACGAACTTTGGGCGGTTTCTCAATTTGGTCCACCAATTTTAAAACGTGACAAAAATAACCCCGAATTATCCAATTTGTGTCAATTCAGGATTTTCCGTCTAAATATCTAACGAAAGCTGACGTGGCCGTTAAATGTTGACGTGGCGCATTGAATGTGCGCCACGTGTCACCTTTTTTATTTTATTTTCAGATTTTTTCTATTTTCTTATTTTTATAAACTTTAAAAATTAATTAAAAATAGCTCCGGACTCATAAAAATACATGGAAAATTCCTACAACCTCGTGTTAACGAGTCCAAATTTATTATGGGGCCAAATTACCAATTTGCCCTATGAGAGTTTCTAAAAAATTTGGGAAGTCCAAATTTATTTTATAGAGGAAAATTTATTTTCCTCTAAGACCGAGAGGTCTTTTGGGTAGTAAGTGTTCACGAGAAAGGTAGTGTTAGTTTTTAGAAGACCAACGGTGCAAACCTCGTATTTTTTGAAGCTCGGGAGATTATTCTATAAATTTCCAAAGAGTCTAGAGTATTTTAATTTTTTAGAAATAAATTTGGACTTCCCAAATTTTCTGGAAACTCTCAGAGGGCAAATTGGTAATTTGGCCTCATAATAAATTAGTACTAGTCAAGGCGAGATCGTAGGAATTTTCCATGTATTTTTATGAGTCCGGAGCTATTTTTAATTAATTTTTAAAGTTTATAAAAATAGGAAAATAGAAAAAATCTGAAAATAAAATAAAAGAGGTGACACGTGGCGCACATTCAGTGCGCCACGTCAGCGTTTAACGGCCACGTCAGCTTCCGTTAGATATTTGGACGGAAAATCCTGAATTGACACAAATTGGATAATTCGGGGTTATTTTTGTCACATTTCAAAATTGGTGGACCAAATTGAGAAACCGCGCAAAGTTCGTGAACCAAAAATGTATTTAACCCTAATTAATTTTATATTATTTTATGTTACATGGCATAGTATCAGATCACGTGGCATTTTTTTAGGCCATTTGGCATCCAGCGGTTTGCCAATTTAGAACTTAACGGGAGAATGGATGAAGAAACTAACTAAGGTACCTTAAAGCCAACGTCGCTTAGTTAAGGTAGCTTAAAGTTTAAGCCAACTTTTAACTAAGCTTAAAGCCAACTTTTGAATAAGAGGTATGAACTTACAACAAACCCTTAGTTGAGGTAGCTTAAAGCCAACTTTTAACTAAGCTTAAAGCCAACTTTGGAATATAGGTATGAACTTGCAACAAACCCCAAACTTGAGATACTTTTTTGCACAGAAAGTAGTCTAATTTTCTGTGTCTTATTATTATGGAAACAGAATATTCCATTGATAAAGTTCCAAAAAAATATTCTACTTCTTCAATAATCCAGGTCAGCCCCCTTCTATATATAGAATAGATGCCAAGAGAAAGCAAGGATTTATAGGAAGCAATGAAGCATCGTTAAGAATTTGAATGGAAAAGAATATTATTTAAAGATAAAAAAATGTACAAGCCTTTTTTATATTTATTGGTCTGTAACTCAAAAAATAATTTTACAGCAGGGCAATTTATATCAGCAAAGCTCAAATACAATTGAGCAAATTCAAGGTAGTTTCTTCTTAGACTATGACAGTTTCAACAAACAGTCGGGGATCCCAGATGATCGAAACTTAGCTGTTGCCTTCATCCTTCTAATGGGGTTGGTAGAGGGCAAAAGTCGAATTAATTACCATCCCCCTATTTGCACATCTATGATACGATCAAACATGAGGAAATCCGATATTATATCGGTTAAGTTGAGCTTGAATCAGTCTCCTTTGCAGATGTCTCGGCCTGATGCTTCTTTTTCCAGTAGTCATCAAGTGGGGGTCCAAATATTGCCTTGCCTGAAACAACTCCAATCCTGCACACGCCATATACCTCTATTGAGTCATCTTGAATGTCACTTAAAATCAGATCAATCACATTGGAACATTTTAAAATTTGAAGCAGATTCCATCAGGAATACAAGTTTCTAAGGCTGGCTGCAAATTTGAGGGGAACAAAATAAAGCACACTAACACCATACCATGATACTCTCAAGGAGGCTAAATGACAGAACTATTCTTATAAAATAAATGACAGAAATATCAACACAACATTAATACTTTGTTTAACCCATTCTTAGCTGAAATTTCAGTCAGGAGAAGAAAGCCCCCTTGCTCCCTTTTTTTCCACTGGACATTTAAAGCAGAAGGTTGCCCACATTGTTTTACCAACTATGCTGAAGCTTTATCATCTTCTAGGTTTTATCACCTATAATATTTGGATCATGAACCCAATTTAATTTTTTATGATAACTTAGATTCCTCCATAATAGGATCTAGCCTACCTTCATTTCCATTCTGTGTCATAATACACAACCATGGCTCTATCTGATATGAATGCATTTCTTTTAATAATCCCCTAGTTAACAGTCATCTAGACGAAGGTCTCCCAGTCTTAATGTTAGATAATTTTCTCTAGATATAGGACTGAAAAAACAGAGACAAGACCAATGAATTAGTGAAAAGAAGCCATGGGATGTAATGCAGTTAGAAGAGTCAGGCTACAATTCTGAAATTCATTCAACTAGAGGGCTTGTATATCTCAATACAGAATACAGATTCATCATGTGTAGAAATCATAGTAAAAGGAACAATATACGCTTTCTGGTAGAGGTGCAAATAAGAGAGGCAGGTTATGTTTAGTAATTCAACTGTTTCTGCAAAATTCACTAAACTTTCTGCACCAGTATGCTTCAAGATCTCCCCATTACTACCTATTGAAAATCCCATCTCAAGAATTTAGAACACAAACATGATATGCATGCACAATAACAGACATACCCAGCGACAGAAGTACCTCTATTTCAAGAGTGTAATATCACCAAACCAATAAACAGATAGAAGAATCCTTATTTTTTGTTTCTTTTTGAAAAAAGGCAAATAGACATTGTGATCCACACCATAGTGGTTGCTGCTAAGATAATATCAAACATATTGATAATTCATGGAACGAGATAACAGAATTAAACCTCTGATAATTGATAAGTTGCTCACGGGTAATACTTTTACAGTGGACCAAAAAGACAGCTCCAATTTTGAATACTTTGACTTCAACTAGGGTTTGAAAATAATGCATGGTGTTCTATTTGAGATCCCTTTAAAAGGCAGATTGTTATATCAACCCCTGGTTCCCAAATTCCCCGTTGGAAAAACCGTAAGGAAAATGATACAAGAAAATAACAACAAAAGCAAAACAATATAAACAAGAGGAAAACAATGGTTGCTGCAAACAATCTTTGTCATTGAAGAATTTACTCGTAAACTAAGCCTAGCTTTCCTATGAGCGCAGCATTATAGCCACATTTTGGATTGCTTACGAAGGAGATCTCAACGAATCTAGAGGAACATCTTATGCGTTAACTCTTAATACAAATGTCCTGAATTCTATTAATAACCAGTCATCACAAATATTAAAAGACACCCACAGTAATGATTTTGTTTTCCCTTTTCATTGCTTTAATTAACAGTGGAAAAGGGAACACAATTTTTTTGCATTCTATAAAACTTCACTTGCCATTTACCTTCCCTTTTTCCATTTCTAATTCACTATGTAAATGGATGATAAGAATAAACATTGTGATATCCAAAACACATTAAAACATTGATCCATACATGTTTTCCCATTCATGAATTACCATTTTTATAGTCAAGCAAATCAGATTGGAAAAAGGAACTAAATAATGGGTCATTAAAAAAACTATTAAATATGTGTAAGCATATCAATCTGGGCCAAACCTAACAGACCAAATTGGAGCGTTCTTCAACTTAAAGATTGTGCAGCGCAGCTGATAAACTCAATATCACATAAAGGGATAGCTCAATTTTGTAATTATCAAACTCAAATTCATTTGTAAAGAAATAAACTTTTGAACTAAAGAAAAAGGAACTTACACGACTGCTCCAATCACCAAAGGAAACGAGAGGAATTTTCTTCTACCAAACATTTTCAATACAACAACTCTGGTATCTCTTGCAATTTGTGTGCTTTTGCTTTTCAAGATTCAGGGTTTTTCAGCTTATTGCTTTTTGAGGGTTTTAGAGGTTTTATTCAGATCGGTTGCTGCAATTTTTGGAAATTTGTTTCGTCATTTTTTTTTTTTTTGGTAGGTTCAGATGTCAGATTCAATTCTGTTTGGGTTGGTCAGAAAACTAATGGACTCGGGACTAAAGCCCATTAACAAGTGTGACTGTTTGAGTCTGGGTCCGTCAATGAATGACAACAAGTTGCATCATGTTGTGTTTGGATTGTATCATTTTGCACCGATTGTCTTATGGTGCCGACAGTACATAGCATAGGGATATATATGTAATATGGGCCGTTACACCGACATGTTTATCCTTTTTAATTATAGGGTATAGTTTTGTGGGCTGTTAGATCTATTTATATCTCAAGCAGATGTCCGCACAATAGCCGGCATATCATATGAGATATTTTATAATAGAGAAAATTACAGATTTGGTCCACTTATTTTATACCTAATTCAATTTTGGTCCACGATCTTTTTTAAGTTCTGTTTTGGTCCACTAATTGTTTCATTTGTTCAATAAAGGTCCAGATTTGTGACTTTAAATCTTTTGGGTTGTGTTTTATTCAATTATAATTGAAGTATAAGTTATATTTCATCATTTCTTAGTCATAAAAACAAATTTGGAGTATTATAATCTAAGAGAATTGAGATTTGGTGAAATTTGAAAAATTGGCAGTTTTGGGTACCCTACTTTAGGGTCAATTATCTTGAGTTTTAGAACTCCAATTTGAATGATCTTTATATGGTTGTAAAGAAGAAATGCATAGCTTTAAAACAAGTATATATTTGCTGAATTTGGGTGAGATTTGATAGGGTAAAAAGCAGGCCAAATTTGATAAAACAAATCTGGACCTTTATTGAACAAGTGAAACAATTAGTGGACCAAAACAGAACTTAAAAAAGATTGTGGACCAAAATTGAACTAGGTATAAAATAACTGGACTAAATCTGTAATTTCCTCTTTCTAATAATAAAGTGGGTCTCATATATTGTGAATCTCACCTGATTATGAGAGCATGTCTCATAAAATATATCAAATGAAAGAATCACTCGTCATTTTTTTTTTTTTAGTTTGATTAAGGAAAAGTCAATCTTAAGCTAGTAATTTTGTGTTAGATTTATGTCATGTCGAAAATTGCTACAAGCTAATCAAGTTGGCCCGATCCATCAAATTAAGGCATACTTTGGAATGGTTCTATGGGTCATTAATCAATTAACAAACAAGACTGGGCAAATTATTTTACATGATATATATGGTCCACGACTCTATAATTGAGAAACGAGTCATGCGCTTGTAGCATTAAACCCACGATTTTACTCAAGATGTAGACCCAATGCATTGTGCACCTCCTTTATATTGTTGCAATATTTCGAGATACATTCATCTCCAGAGACTTACATAATACTAAGTATACTATGTTTTATCTAATTAAATAATTACTATGATACTCTTTGTTGACAAATTATGATAGCTCAAATTTTACTTTGTATTAATATTATGAAGACTTAGACTTCAGTATATTTTATGAGTTTTTCTTAAACTAAGACCGGTAGTGATTTAGAATTTTTAATCAAGTCATTTTATTTTTCTTTTTTGACGGCTTTATATTAAATTTTAACTCTGGAAATTTGGGCGGATACAGCCTCTACAAAGCCCACTCTACACCCTAGGAAGAAAAATATCATTCAAATCGGTGGAAGACTTTATTATAAATTAAAAGGATTTTCTTATAAATTAAAACGACTTTATTATGAATTAAAATGATTTTCTTATAAATTAAAATAATTTTATTATAAATTAAAATAATTTTTTATAAATTTTAAAACACCTCCAATCTCTATCTAAAAACTATTTTTTAAAAAAACTTAAACTTAATTATCTCTTAATATTATTGTCGTAAGTTATTATTCTCAATGTTGGACGGGTATTTATCCAAACAATATTTCTTGGTCATAGTTTGACACATGAGATGGTTGCTTTTGCATTTTCCATTTCTACTAGAACAAGCCGACTTGGTTTGGAGGACCACTATATAAGTATAGAACGTATAGCATGGGATGGGCCCACGCGCATTGGCAAGTTGAAAAGCTACTACTATCCTGAGGCAGTTGACTAGAATAAGGTTGGTGAATCGGCTTTCACATTCTATTTTAGGATCATGCAATTTTAATCACGGCACGGCACATCTACACTTTTATTAATTTTAGTATTACTTATATATATTGTTCAGTGCAAAAATATTCTTTTATAAACTATAGATTGAATTGATTAACAACAGTAAATTGTGGTCGGTCTAGTTGGCTGAGGATAAAAATTTTCCCCTAAACACCTGAGTTTGAACCTTCCCCCTTCCCCTTCAATAAAAAAAAAAAATTGATTAACAACATAATTTTGTTATATTATCAGATTATCTAATAAAATAACATAGATTTATATATATACTCTAACTTAGTGATCGCCGATGGGCATATAAGCTTTATAACATTATTATTTAACAAATATGCATGTAATCTTGGAGTAAAACTTTGTTGTTAGATGAATGCTCAAACAATGGCAATTATATAGTGTTTTTTTCTTGGTAATCAAGGATGTCTTGGCTAATTTTTGCACACTAGACTAATCCTTTAAACCGGTTAAAGATAGACAATCTATGCCAAACTTAGAGGATTCATAAGAGATTTTACCTTTCTTGTTGTCTGGCTCTAAAGGTCAAACTAGAAACTCGAACTCGAATATCTAAATTTACAGTTATACCTCTGAACTAACTTCTCCAATACCTTAGAGTTAGAGTTAATTTGCATAGATACTAATTAATTGATTAATTATATAGCAGCTATGCGACTAACATATAAAGTTCAACGGATGCAATGCAAGGACCATAAAATTTGAGCGTGCAGTTCGAATAGTCAAATGCTAGAGTGGCCCATAACGATAAGTGGGAGGGGAGGCCACCATGTAGAGTTCCAAATTTTAACAACTTCACAAACAAGACAGATAAGTATATACACTCATTTTATTAATATTTTTTTTCTAAGCTTTTAATTAACATAATAGCAGGCAACAAAATAATAAGAAGTGCACAAGATATGTTTAGATACGATTTCTGATTTAAGTACCAAATTAGAGTAATACTTTATTGAAAGACATCAAATATGATACTGCATCTTAAATTAAAAATTTACTTGATCAATAGTCTAAATTGATAATTTGTCAATATAATATATTAGCCTTTTTGACAAGAGGATATTTTCTATTGAGTTCATTGAATCCTCTAATAACTATAACTTTTAGATCAGAAATTTATTTACCGATCACCATTGATATATAATTGATTTGAATTTATATAATCTAAATAGGTTGGTAAGAACACATTAGCATGTCACGTAGTGTTACAGTCACATGCAATAATTTTTCATGCATGAGATGTCTCACCTCAAGTTTTTTTTTTTTTTTTTTGCCACTATCTCACCTCAAGTTTAAGTTTCATTGACTCATCAAATACACAGAGATTTGAATTCTCTACTTGTCTTGTTTTTGTTTGTTTCAATCTTAATTATGTAAAATTCAAGTGTTTATGTAACTTCACTCATACTAAAAAATTGTTATGAATCTCTTGCATTTTTGGTTGAGAGAAACTTCCATGTAACATGGATAAGAGATGATCTGGTATTTCAAGAGACAAAACTTTTCTTGAAATTAGAAAAACTTTAATGTGATGAGGCATAAAAATATAGATATTATAATATTATTGGATGGTGATACATGCTCATCATATTTATCCTTTTGCAGAGAAGTTTTTCTCTCTTTTATTGCCTATCCTTATTAAAAGCCAAACAAAAAAAAAAGTAGAAAATCCAGTCTATTATTTAGAACCTACCTAATTTTTTCAAACTCGATCATCAACTTAGATAGTTTTGGACTTCAATAACTAGCTGGCGGAGGGCATCAAATCAACCCTTTTACTTATTAACTTAAAACTATTGAGTTGGATGTTAATTATTCAGCAAATATGTTGGAATTAATTAATGGCTTGTTACTCAACCATTAACCATCGTCAAACACTTGCCTTTTTGTTGCTTTTCCTCGATCTTTAATTGGAAAAAAACAACGAAAAACCCCAAGTTGCAATTACTTAAAGTAGTTGTTCACAATGAATATCTTACATGCTGGTAGAGAGTGAGAAATAGGCCAGCATTAAATTTACAAGCAGTTCCAACTACACTCACTAATTGTACCACTTTTTCTGGTTACTTCCTAGGTAATTAACTCCCAATTAATTTGACAAAGCAAAGTGGCAGTTGAAAGCAGCAGGAAATAAACAGATGGCAATCACATGCAAAATGGGCAACATTAAGCAACTTGTTGGGCAGAAGAAGCAATTGAACAAGTTGCTTATCTCAGTTTTTTGAGGCATTTTATTGAACATCTTAAAAACATATAAATAAATAAACTGAATTGCTAAAATAAATTAATAGATAAAACTTTGTTGGATGGGAGTGAATGGATTACAGACACCACTCCCCTCTACATAGGTTCGCTAGTGAGCACGACATTTTGGTAGAAGAAAATTGATACAAAAATGTTCTTTTCTAGACAATATGGGAACATAATTTTCTCTTATAATTATGTCGTGAGACTCAAAATTGTGATAAAAGAATATTAACCAATTAATATAATTTTAACAATCTGAAAAATACTAAGAAGACTGTCCTCTCCCATTTGGTCATCATTCTTTACCACTATGAAAGGATCATTCCCACTATAGCAGATGAAAATAGTTATGCTATAAGAGAGCCATTTTTTTATGGTTTTCAAGTTGTGCACATATGTTTTCTCTTTTGCCACTCTCTTTCTCAAATCACTGCAGGTAAAAACTAAGAATAAAAACAAAAGGATTATGATAATAATTCAAACCCAGTTCCCCAAAAAAACATTGAGAAACTTATATCAGCTAGATTGGTAGTCATGAACATTTCTTGTTATTGCTAACTAGTCTTACAAAGATAATCACAATACATGTAGTGAACGAAAGAAGTTCATGGTTTATCATGCTTCTGGGTATAGATGTAGTCGATGTGAGCAGTCAGAGTCCTTCTCATTAAACACTCCTCCTCCCCAACACCTTCACAGCTCTCATCCACCACCACCTCATCAACTTGCTCTGTTTCAACGCCCTAATCAACACAAAAAAACAAACACATCAATCTCATAAACCCAGTAATAAAAATGCATACACAAGACTAAGAACATGAAAAACATGAAGATTCAACTAACCCCAAGTTGGGTTTTGGCAGAATTTGGTGCTGAAAAAGCTGGTTCTGGTCTGGCTGCATAGGCTGAAGTAGAGCAGAGGAGGAGGGCTAGGAAAAACAGGGCTTTCACTCTGGCCATCTTTCTTTGTTTTGTTCTAGAAAGGGTAGGGATATAACTTGGTGGACACAAAGACAAGAGAGTGAGATCAATGTATTTATAGAAATTAGATGATGACATATGTGGTCGTGTGAAGTGTGAACTAAGAAGGGGAAGGGTGACTTTCTGTAACAAAGTATTATAGACCCAAAATTTATATACTTGTATAGAAATTATGTATGAATGCACACGTATTAATATCTTATTTGTTGAAAACAAACGATTTCAAAATAAATTCAGATTTAACGAAACAGTCACATTATTTGATGATTTGATGAGTAAGACAATACTAAAACATAATTGTAAAATGTGAACTTTTTATTTTCATTTGCTTTAATTTTTAGGTCCATTGATTTTAACTACTAAATTTCAATAATTTTTTAGTTTAGTACCAAAATTAAATAACATTTTAGATTAGATACTAGTTGAAAAGTCAAACAAAATAATAAAGTAAAATGTATTATAATTTACAAATATTACATCACATGTCACTACAATAAAAAAAATAAAAATAATATTATTTCACAAATATTACATTAATTTATACTATATTGTATTAAAAAAAAATCAATTCAGTCACAACTTAATTGTGACTGTCTTGGTAAATTGAAATAGACAACTCACACTACTATACTATGTATTATTTTGAATAAAAATATTATTTTGATCTCTATTTATACTATATTGTAATATAATTTTTTTAAAAAAATTTTAATTAAGTCACAACTTAACTGTGACTGTCTCACAATTTAGATGTGACTGTCGTTTAGTCACAACTAAATTTGAAGTTGATATTACATTAACAAATTTTCAAGATAATATAAAAGTTTCAAGGGCAATTTTATTAAAACCTTATAAATTTTAACTAACACCCATTATATGTGGGCCAAAGGACAAAAATGTTAAATGGAAAAAGTTCAAATCAAAGAGGGTAACATATTTGTGACATAATTTAAAAAACTACATTTAAATTTAGTAGTTAAATTAAAATATTATATAATTTTCGTGCTATACTAAAAAATTATTGAAATTTAGTATTTAATTTTAATTTTCTATTAATTTTTATACATTCCTAATAAAACGGTGGAATTAAAGGCGACCGCAGAAACAAAAGCAATAATAAAACACAAAAGGGTTTGAAATCGTTGATATCGCCGGGGATGGATTTAGTATTTAGCCGACTTACGTTTGAACAACATGAAGAGGTTTCTTTGGTCATTAAAGAAAAAGGGTACTAAATCCAAAATTGATTCCTTGTTGGCTAACGAATAAAGCTGAAAAACAATGAATGTGTCCAGCTAATTATGTCAAAGACTCCATCGCAGCAAAGCAACTCAGCTTTACAAAGAGACTTATGAGCGAAGAAATGAAAATGCTCTGATCTCATGCTATCTAATTTATCATGGTTCATAGTGATAATTTCACAATATTATTAATACTGAAATTAAGATTAAGATCATAATAGAATTAAATAAATTAAATAGTTAAATTCATATATATTCAAGGAAGAACATAGATGATGCTAGTGACGAATGCACGTTGTGGGCTGCATGGGCTGCAGCCCATGCTCTTTTTCTGGGTTTTTAGCTTACCTAGGTAGTTTAGCCCATCCAATTTCCATCCCAAGCACAGTAGCCCACTACCCACAGTTTAAGTATTTTTTTTTTTTTCTGCTGAAGAACAACTTCTCACATGCTGCAGCTACTGCCTCTTTGTTTGATGAAAAAAAATTACTTTTACTTACTTCCACTCCCCCCAAAAACAGCCCATAGATCCGCACTTGCTCCAACTTCTTTCCTCTGCAGCTCCAAAACTTATCTCCCCGGCCCCACACAAATAGCTCAACCCTCCAATCTCCAAGGGGTGCCAAGCCGCCAAGGTATTATATATGTATTTGCACCCAATCTCTATACTCTTTTTTCTTGGCTCAACTATCTATTAAAATTAGAAATTTTTGCAATTTTAAAATTAGAGCTTTGATTATTTTTTATAATTAAATTAGGGTTTGATTCTTTTTTTGATTAAACTATAGCTTGATTATTGTGATGGTTAAATTACAAATTGATTGGGAACATATAAAACAATATAAAATTCTAAATTGGGAACCTATCAAGTTGGGATTTGAAAAATTGGGAACATATAAACAATAGACATGCAATTCTAAATTTAAGTTGTATGTCTTTTACGTGCAGATATTCATTTTCAAGGTATTAACTAAGTGACTCATACTTATAGGTCTACAAGTGATTATTGTATGATCATCCACATTAAAAGAAAATTTTCTAATAGTATCGATACTTAATGATTTTTGCTATTTGAAGAAACATATGACCCAACTTAGATAGTATTATATTGTATTTGCATTGCATGTTTAATTGTTGTATTGCTATCTTTTTTTTTGTGCGATTTTTTTCATTTGTTTAGATATACATTTTTAGGGTAAGGCTCATTATGTTTCCCCTAACTAGGTGTAACTTTTTTTTTTGCTAATGAAATTCATTTATACGGTCGAGTTTCACTCGTAAGCTAAGTTTAGCCCACCCCATTTTAAAATCCTGGATTCGTCCCTGGATGATGCCTTCTACTTAAAGAACGAAGATATAAAAAAGATGGGAAGAAGATGAATTATTTAATCTCACCATTTTTGGGGAGATTGGAAGGAATAAGTCTCTTCTTATGATGAATCTATCTTAATATATTTTATTTTTTCAAGTTAGAAACTTCTTTTCTGAATACACATAAATTTAATCATTATCTTATCAAATCCTATCATATGAACTAAACGAGACCTAACAATTGTACAACTTCAAAGGATGTACGTAACTAAATACATATTTACTTACTTAGAATAGTCAAATAAGAAAATATGGTCAAAATCCAACAAAATAAACTAAGTAAGCTATGAATATTATGACATCGATGTGATGATGATCTGAAGCTGTCCAACTATGATCGAGTAGAATATATAAGAATGCTAAACTCCATGGATTTTGTCTTCTAGTCCTTGGAATGGATTGATATGCGATCTATCGAATCTAATTCCGTGTATAAACACTATCAAAGATTCAAAATGCAAGGTACTGTATATAGTTTACCATTTAATTGGATTATTACATCAATTGTCTTTCGAATTGTTTGAATCAATTCTCATTTTCCTAATTAATTAATAAGATCAACATTAAGGGTACTCACAAAAATTATGGTTGAATAATATTGTTCAGCTTCTTAATTAATTTGGTTGATTATTCAGTACCAATTGACAGCTACGATATTCTAGAACGCCCTAGAAGCCTTTCATTAATCAATTCCTTCGTGATTTTTCCCTTTTAAAAGCAAGTACATCAAGACTTTTAGAATAGCAATAAGTGGCAAGATAACCGTTCCGTTTGAGGATCTTTAGCTTAAGATTAATTATGAGTAATGATAGCTATTGACTTTATTAATTCGATCTTTCCCCATCTCTTCAAAAAGTGGAACTGATCGACCTCAAATTCAGGAGATCATCAAAGGGTTCTCTAATAACTACTTGCAGTACTACAACCAGTCTTCTGCCAATCTACATCAACCACCGCTAGAAGGTTCCTCTAGTTTACTATTTCATTATTTAATGAGCAACTTAATTGTTTGCGGCAATTTAAAACTAATAAGCTGATTTTTCTTTTTCTTTTAAAGATGTCTTTGATTCAAGAATGAGTAACATCCGAAAATAGTACATCATTCAATCATGATGAGCCATCTTCTATCCATATATGAAAATTCAGAGACACAAGCGTAAGCTTTGCTAAAATGTACGTGGACTGCTCGATTACAAGTCCTAGGAGCATACTTATGACATACAACGGATAGAAATTAACTCAAATATGACTTGGATTCGGCTACAAGTGCCCCATTCAGGCATCCAAGAATCACATACCCTGCTCATTGAGACAATTAATAACATTCTTACTTCTTAGTATCTATTTTCGATCAAGATCACATGCATGCATGCATAATAGATTAATGTATTTGTAAGGTAAAATTTTACGTTCTCTGTATGAAATACTGACTTATGCCGTAGTACTTTGACAGAAAAAAAAAAAAAAAAGACTTATGCTGCCCAATGACATAATCACATGCGTGACTTATGCCGAAGTACAATTTGACAGAAAAAAAAAATATAAGAAATTCTATATACAAAAATGCTCTAAAGCTACCGATTAGTAAGTTAATACGAAAATAACCACCCTTTTGGGCCCACCACAAGATGTAATCTCATAATCCGAACCGTTCAGTTTGTAAGCCACACTTCAAAGATCATATTTGTAAAAAAAATTTTAAAATCAAAAGTCATTTAACCATTTGATTATAATAACAACTATTTATATGTTTCTGTAAAAAATAATGTTCATATAGTTATTTGATCACAGTTAGATGACTCAATGATTTCCAATTTATTTGATATATATGAAAGTACAAGTAATTGGTTTATATATAGCTTATTTAAGGATCAGGTATTTTTGTATACACACTACATACATATATTATGTATATAAAAAGATAGAGGGATATTTTTTGTAAGAGTGTAGCATATGTATTCACACTGTGTTTGGACCATATGTTGACATCAACACAAAAACAAAACCGAGGAAGCTTTGTCCTTGATTAATTGGGCAGCCTCCCTTTGTATGGTGTCGAACAGCTAGGTACTTAAAAATATATGTTTTGGTTGGGCTTGTGATGTAAAAATCAAAGGGGAAAGGAGGCAATATATGGTGATGTCTGGAAGGCAAGAAGTTCTCTTATTTGAGTAGTCGGGCTGCTTTTCTTTTCTTTGTTTATTAGACTTTTTCGGGTAGCTTTACATGTACGCAGAGGAAAATGGAAGAAGTGTGGTATATGTTGTCGGGCAGCCTAGCTTTGTTCTTCAAAGTGGACAGGCAGCCTTTGTTTTTCTTTGAGGGTGATTGGGCAACTGCACACATGTATATACCAATATATATGTTGAAGTAAGCAGTCGGGCAGCTTTGTTCTCTTTGAGTAGTCGTTCAGCTATATATATGTTGAAGTGCTTTGGAATGATGTCGAGCAGCTAGGCAATTGAAAGCCTTGGAACTTTGGATATATATATGTTATTAGGGTAACCATATGCTCACGACCTCCTGATTATCCTTTTAGATTCAGATTCACATTGGTTGAAACGTTAGACGATTGCTTAATGTGAATAACAACAATAGGAGCTTACCCACAAAAACAAATAAGCTATAGGTACGTAGTTTTGGCGGCATGCAAATGCAATATTCAGCTAATTAAAACCTTGGTTTGCTATATATCAATTAAATAGGTTTATAACAATAATGTATCATTAGAGGTCGGTATCCAGTATTTAAGAAGACTAATCTGGTGCAAGTAGTTATTATTAATTTATAAAGCTAGCAGAAGATCTATAGCTTTGTTTATTGAGGTTGACCAAGACCTGTGGCAATTAATAAAGCGTTCTAGAAAAGTAAAAGAAGAGAATACTAATTGGATAACATTAATATTTGTAGGGGAAAGGCATGCATGGAAAGAGTTTAACATACATATCCCAAGGGTTTTGTGCCAGCCGAAAGCCAGTGCTTGAATATATGAGTCAAAAGATTTTCATCAAGTGGAAATTCTTTGGTAGGCAAAGTGAGCATTGTGGCTTTGGACAAAGATAAAGTACAGCATACAAGAGTGTATTATATATGTATTTAGGATTTTGGTTAGAATCAAATTAAACTAATTAATTTCCGCTAATTCCTTGGCAACAGTTTTTTGTATTAATATTAAATATGAAAACAAAGTTTTCCTGTTGATGCTAAGTGAACCAACAAAACAATAAAATTAATTTGTCATCAATACAAATTTCCAAGTGAATTAGCTGCATGATAAGCCACAAATTAATCTGCCAGTAGTTTATTTCTTCCGCTCAATTGTTGCATGTGTATATATATGAACAACTTTGGGCTCTTTACAATTACAATTAATGTTATAGAGATAAAAATTCATTGATCCCGTGGGAGAATCACAATCTTACATGTATTCAGTTATAAAAAAAAATGTCTAATGATCTATCAGAAAAAAAAAAAACAAAATAAATAGACATATACGTGTAAAATTATAATTCATTTGTAAGATGGAATCACTCTTTTATATTAACTAATTATAGTTGTATTTTTCTTTACAATATTGAAGCTCTCGTAAATTCAAATTCTCCTTGATCAAAATAGAAAAAGGAAAAAAAAAAAAACTCAGTCCTCTATCATAAACGGAGTCGAGCATTTTTTTTTTTCATATTTTATTCCATATGAGGTTGATAAGCAACAAACTGGTTCTTCCAATGTAGCTAGGTTTTTATTTTCTAATTCTACCTGATAAAGAAAGAGAAAAAAAAGCTAATCGTATGATCCTACATGTTGATATCAAACGAAGGTCTTCTAGTTGATTTTCACGTTCTGCATATATGATTTAATTACTTAGAAATACACGTGAAAACTTGCTTAATTTTGACTTCAATTATTATGTACAACAAATTAATGGAACATGTTATGCATGTTGGTACGTGTTGCTTTAAATTGGTGGTCAAGGTTGCCTTCTAATGATCTAATCAATCAATCCTTATCCTTGAGGCCGCACACAGAGGAATAGTGATCGATCAGCTCCCGGGGCACTTCTATGTACGTAATCATGCAGTCATGACTTCACAGGAAATAAAGGTTTTCCACAACTTCTGTATATGATTGTATTGTTCGTGGGCTCCATGAGTGGAAACATTACAAGCTTAGCTTTAATTTCCCACTTCTGCTGAATTCCAGACATATGAAACCAAAAACAGGCTTTGACTAAAGCATATAAACACATGAAAAACTTAGCTCCCGGCCTGCAACAACTGCAATACAAGCTGATTCTAATTATATATATATATATATATATAAGAGCGCTATGTACTTTTTTTTGTTAGGTTGATGATCGATATACTATTTTATTCACCCATTTAGAGACCGTTTAAATTTTTGGAATTTAGTGATTATATATCTAATATGGTATCAGAGTTTTTAGAAGGTTATGAGTTTCAACGTCGAATTTTCATATATATCATCTTCATTATTTGTTAACATATATGTTATATAGTTATATATATGAAGAAATTGAAGCACTCAACCCAAAATTCATTGACAATAAATGGAGAGGTCATAGACCTTATATATATTGTGTTACGTAAATCTTTATTTTTCTGATATAAAATTCTCCTTAACAATATATATATATATATATATGATATACACTTATTATATCTCTGTAGTTTTTGTGACTTTTGTCCCTCCATGTTCAAGATGAGGCTAAGGAGGGTATTAGCTTGATAATATATACATGATTGATAGAGAATCTCTAATAATTTGGGTCTCGTGGCTGTGCATGAGTTCTATTTCCTTTCCCCATTTGCCTGTTTTTCAAGGCAAGCCTTAAGGCTTTAGTTACATATATGCACGGTTTTGTTGTCTTTCACATTCATGGACATGTCTTTCAAGCTTTGCAATTGTCGGTGGAAATTAGCAAGCCCCAGTTTTGTCTCAACATAGCATTATGACATGGAGCCGCACCAAAAAATTGGGAAGTGACCAAAACTACGTTCCATCAATTGCACCAAAAAAGAGGGCCATCGTGAAAGTGTTGTGACTTGTGAGAAAGCTGTGCAAGGCAATCAACAATCAATAATTTGTAAGTGGAGTTATTGATGATTGGAGAAAATTTGTGAGTCTATTCCTAACAGACGGTAATATTGAGTAGCAGAACCACTTAATTAAAAGATGATATATATATATAATTTTATTTAGGTGCGGACGTCTCACACCGAGGCTCGGTGTATGTATACCTAATGCTCGGTGTGATTAATCGAGCCTGTATATATATGCCCAAATTTGAAACTTTTTTATTTTTGGATGCATGTCATCTTTTTAAAATTAATCAATAGTGACATGTAATTCTTGTTGAGAGTAATATCTCATATCAGTGAAATACAACCTTGCATAATAGATATATATAAGGTCTTGGATTTGTTTATCCTGCATCAATTGATTTTAAGTTAAATATTTTAATTTTATCATGGTATAAGAGTGCAGACAATCTATTACCTTGAGAAAATGAAGCCAATAAAAGATTTTGAAATCTCAATACCCATTACCAATTATTTTTTAGCAAAATGCTTTTTTATTTTTATTTTTTAGAAACATCTCCACACAAATTATTATTTGTCTAATGATTGAGGGTTGGATGGAAGTCTGATCACTATTGATGAATAACATCGTGCGAAAGGCGGTCAAAGAGTGGAACTGAGCCTGTGTGTTTTGGTGTGAACACAAACATATCAAATCAAACTAAAAGAAACAGATATGATCCTCAACATATGTTTACCCTCTCTTTTATATAAAGTGTAGACGACAATTATGGCGCAAGGGATTTGTAATGACAAAAGAGGCCATATATATCACTTGTGCCCCACTATATACACTAATCAATTGACTCTAAAGGGATACCAAAAATATTATTATTTTCATAATTGAGGATAAGTTTATATACAGCACATGCATGATAACATAATACATATATATATATATGTATATATATATATATATCTATATGCAAGCAATCATGTAAAATGGAAAATGAACTCTGAAGATCGAAATTTGGAGCAGGATTATGGGTAGTATAAATATTCCAATGACCAATCATCATTGTACATTTCAATTTTTAAGGTCGACCCAAGAAAATACAGTTGAAGTATGAAAGCTTTTATTAGTGGGGTCTTACCTAGCTATTTTCTGAGTTAATTAATCTCTTTTTGTTGGAGTGCATTTTGAAAATGGATTGGCATTTATGTACTCTTGTCCTCTTTTTTCCATATGAAACCAAGACGACCAAGACTTGGACCAAAGACAGTTTAAATAATCTATGGAATGTTTGCAATCTCTGTAACTGATAGTTCATGTCTGGTGGAATTACATCAAGGATGACCATCAATGTAAGTAAGCACTTTTGGTACTCATATATTGGCTCACTCTATATATTTCACTCATTTTATTTCCTGTATTTACAGTCATTGAATAAGAGGGTCTTTTCAGAGGGGGAGGGTGATGGTCAATAGGCCATGGGCCCATGGACCATAGCCCATTTTCTGTGGGCCATAGTCCATTGCACGTGGGCCGTATCCCGTTTCTAGTGGGCTGTAGCCCATTGTGCGTGACCCAATAGATATTATATGTTTGTTTTTGGGTTGTTAGGGTGATTGTGTTACGAAGTCAGGAATCAAGCCTCCTCTCCAAAGAAAGTCATGTAAGTGTAGTCCATATTCAATAGTCCATCTTGACCTTGGGCTTCCATTGGGCAGTGATCTCTAGTGCTGGGCTTGGAACATTTTGGTCTAAAGTCCAGCCTTGTAAGTATTGCTACGTTTTAGTCATTTAAAAGATTCCGATTTATAATTTCTACTATATATAGGGTGCCAAACTACCAATCTGTATTGAGGCAACCAAATTACTTGCTAGTATTGCTTTGATCCTTAGATTAATTTGTAGGCAAAGTATAGCTTCTAAACTACATGTGCCTAAATTTATGGTGTTAAGATTCTAGTGTAAATTCTTCAAGTTACTCCAACATAAAGCTATCCTTTTCTTCTTTAATTATCATCTGAAGTGCTGTATGAGACACCTCTGTACTCACTGCACTGTATGAGACATAATTAATATTTCATCACAAAATATTGAGCTAATTTCAATAGAATCTTAATTGTCCCCTTGACTCTTTGAGATATATATTTTTTGAATAATTTTTGTGAAGAAAACTTAAAAACCCTAAATAGAAGAGGAGAGATACCCCCAATTTCAAAGAAAAAGAAAAGAAGAGGAGAGATACATTGGGAAAATGAGAGGATCCAAATCCATGGTTGAGATGTATATAATGGAACACATGCATAATATCACTAAATTATTACACTACGTTTAGCTTCTTTTACTGAATTTTATCATAATGTACCACACATTTCTTTAAACATGGACAAATTTATAGTGTCCGTAGGCAATTTTACCCACTTTTTTTTTTTTTTTTGTCTTTTACAGACTAACATGTCCAAATGTCTAATGACGCTCCCACAAACATGAGTTTTTGAATCCACCCCTATATTTCAGTGTATCCTCCGTGGTCAGTTGGAGTTCCAAATAAAAATTATTATATCAATTAATTAGCTGAGAATCAAAGTTTTGAGATTTTCTTTTTGGTTCCTTAGTATTTACTCAAATTGGCAAGGAAGGTATATATTATCTAGACCTTAATTAAAGGCATTAAATTGCAAAATTGCACACATAAATTAAACCCATTAAAATCTTTGTCATCATCCTCACCAGTCACCACTCCCTAGCTAAAAGCTATGGCTAGGTACGAACCTCTTGATTCCCAATACTCCCTTGCAAGGAGCTGCACCAACTTGTTCCATTGCAGAGGTTGTGCAGCAGTGGAGGTCGAGCCCGAGGCCCTTAGTACTACGCCACCAAACACAAGCAGCTGCGGTGTCCCTGTGGTGTGCAGAAAGCTGGGCCTGGACGGGTTGGCAGGGTGGCTCTTTCACAACATGACAGCAGCCTTTTTTGGGTCTCTGCAGCGCTGCTCTTGCATTTATGTCGACACCAAAGATGACCCTGCAGAAGATAATCTCATTTACATCCCTCTTAATAATAATAATAATACCAACCATGAGGAGGATCATAGTGCCATCGAAATCCCAATAACTACTGGGAATATGTGAAAATTAAGTAGATTCAGATGGGATGAAAATGCAATTGAATACAAAATTAATATATGCTTTGTATAGTGGACCTAGCTAATTGTGTTATGCATTGTACAAATTATTATTATTATTATTATTATTATTTCTGGTTGTAAATGAAATGAATCTCTTAATCTTAATTGATGTATATATACTAGCTCTTATCACGTACGTGTTTGTGCCAGAAATCAGAGGACAAGTTGAAACACCAAGTTGCAGTAATTATGAGGTGTTGTAGTACTTGTGCATGGCATATATGTGCAGTTCAAACTTTCTGATGATGTACAAAGTGTAGATATGTCAAAAAATGTAGACCATCGAATGGAGAAAGATATAATTTATTCGACCAAATTCATTTAGGTGACAGTAAGTTGCAGATTTATGTTGGCTTAATTATGCCCATACTTCTTCAACCATGTCCGGTGTCTCATTTTTTGCCCAATTTGTTATCTAAATTAGGTCATATGCTTTGTACTAATTCAATATTAGAAGGGTTTTGCAATTGCAACAACCATGAATTTGGGAGACCAATATATATGAGGCTTTTTAACAGTACTACCCAGAAATTATCAAATCCTTTTTAACTTATTGATTACAACTAATTAAAGTTGACCCCAAATTAATTCAAAATTAAATGGGTTTTTAAAAACTAACGAACACAAATATATTTGAAGCATTTCATGGTCAGGCAACAATCTTATATGGTGACTGCTGATAACTGATAAGGGTACATGAGAGATGGAAAAGGAAAAAAGCAAAAGATCAGTGAAAAGATTGTCTGAACAAAATGCTCCCAAGTCTCCAATATTTCCATGGATACCTTTCCCTGTGAGGTCCAAACCCTGCTTTAATTAGCGGCTCCATTGCAACAGCTGGTGGTCCTATGGTGTCCTATAGGACACTTTTTCATGCCCTAAGACATGATAGTGTGGTCCTGATCAATAAAACTTTGATCTATATGCATGTACATCAATTTGTAAAGTCCGCTATGTTAGAAAAAGTGACTTACATTAAAGTTTATTTATACTTTCACACCGAATTTGTTAGAATCATCGACATGTATATGAAGAATTAGACCATACTATTGTAATGCCAAAGTATATACCAATTAGACAATTTAAATTGCCAAACTGAGACAAATATTAATATATGTAAAATGTGTATGAACTTTGGAGATAAATTGTTGGGATCATTAATGGGTTTTGGAGATGTTGGACTCATCAACCGGCTTTCGCACAATATATACCTAAAGAATAAAGATTCCTAGCTTGGATACTTATCCCATGTGATGGACATGGTCAAGAACCGGATTGTGCCCCGCCATTAGGGCTCTATCCAAAAAAAGCAAAAGCAATCCTTTCAAATGTCCTTCTTTTTCTTGTTCATCATCAACTATATTTCTTTTTAAATTGTTTTGGTATTACTTGGCTTTTTCTCCCTTCCTCCACATGGATTGCTTTTCTCAACTTTTTTTTCTTCTGCCAAATATGTCGCAGCCTAGGCAACCCATGCCACTGCCCCTATATAAACGCCCAGAGGGGAAGCTCTTTGACATATTCTACTAAACAACAACTGGGTATCTTTCTTTTGCTTTGTGTCATTCACTAGCTACTAGCAAAGAATAGCCAAGACCATCTTTTCTTTAAAGGGTATCTATCTATCATTCACATGAGGCCTACTTCCAAGTCTTAGAAAGAAACAAGGAAGATGTGAGATGCAAATCTCAAAAGCTGATATCTCTAGCTAGATCGATCTCCCTTACAACCATTACTTTCTCACAAACAACAAAAGCTGTGAGGCAGTTGCATGCAGCTTGGCCATTAAGAAATCAACTGAAAGACATTTGCCCAACCAACTAATTAGTTATAAGGAAGGACATAACATTACAATATGTCCATGGAGTAGTATATGAGCTGGTAACAAGCTAACAATATTGCTGGCACTTCTAAACTATCAAATTATTTGATCGCCAATATTACAAATTTAAAATAGGCTCAACCCATAAAATAATGTTACATGTAACACAAGTACCGCATTTTCCTATCTAGAGCCAAGAGATGCATGTGCAACTTTAAGGCATGTTTAGAAGTACATGCTTCTGTAGGGAGTGCTAATTTTACAGGAAACGATTTATGTAAATATACGTACTTGAAAAGTACTTATTGTAAATGTACTTAAAAGTGCTTTCTGTAAATATACGTACTTGGAAGTGTTTTTTGTAAATATACTAGGTGCTTCCTCAAGAAGCGTTTTTAAATGTTTTTATAACTCAAAAGCGTTTTTAACTTTTTTTGTCAAATGCAAAGGAAATCGCTTTTGACTATTGGAAAGTTCTACTCTTCCAAAAGCATTGCTAAACATGCCCTAAGTATGTATGTTAAGAGAGTGCTATTAGCACTTCCCCTTTACATTTTTGAACCATTATGGTTGAATGTATGCTTAAGGTATGTAGGAATAATAATGTTTATGTTGAGAGAAAGATCTCACGTACATTTACTATGTGAGACTTTGCATAGTGGCTTATAATGGTTTAAGCTACTCTTCATATTGCCAATTGGTTTTGGGAAGGATGCCTAGCTAGATTTCTTCATGGTATCAGAGCAGGTTATCCACGTGATGCGCCTAACGTACGGCCACACATGCTTCTACGTCACCCAATATAAATTGTTCACGTGTTAGGCTTAAATGACGTCACACGTGCAGGGGCATGTTGAGAGAAATCTCATATAAAAATGTGAGGGCCTTGCTAGTGGCTTATAATAGTTTGAGCTACTCTCATTGCCAATTGGTTTTGGGATGGATGCTTAGATTTCTTCATTTTGAAATGGATGCCTAGATTTCTTCATTTTGAAATGGATGCCTAGATTTCTTCATGGTATCAGAGCAGACTATCCATGTGTTGTGTCAAACGGCCACATGTGCTTCCACGTCACCCAATATGAATTATCCACGTGTTAGGTTTGAGTGACGCTACACGTGCGAGGGCGTGTTGAGAGAAATATCTCACATCGAGAATGTGAGACCTTGCATAGTGGCTTATAAGGGTTAGGGCTACTCTTCCTATTGCCAATTGGTTTAGGATGGATGCCTAGATTCCTTCAGTTTCATTGGGATTATAACCACAGTAATTGCAATGCTATTAATTCGCACTTTTCCGAAGAGGTGTAAATGTAATGTTAGGAAAAACATTTCCTATCGAGTATTTATATTTTCACTGTAACATATGATGTTATGAACAAAGGCGGAGCCAAAAATTTTGAGAAGGGTCGAGGGGCTAGTTGTAATATTACCATAAGTTTAATGACTATTTTTTTTTTTTTCCTCTAGATACAGTTAGACTATAACCTTCCTAAAAGTAAGGTGTAAATAAAATTTTATAAATCAAACTCCATTTTTAACAAATTTAACATACATAAATATTTATTAATAACAAACATAAATAATGCAACAACAAAAAATTGGATGAGTTATATGTAAATTTTTGGGCTAACTTTTGAGTTAAAAATTAAAAAATTAGGTTAAAACTCAATGAGTATCGCTCTAAACCTAATTGGTTAGCAAGTTAATACAAAACTAACCATTCTTTTTGGTCTACCATATGAGTAATTTCATAATTCGAATCATCCGTTGTTTAGGCCTCACTTTAAATAAAGATTATCATTGCGAAAAAATCAACTAAATTAGAAATCATTTGATAATCTAACTGTGATCAAATAAATAAATGAACAATATGTTTCGAATCATATAAATGATTGTTATTATAATCAAATGGCTAAAATACTTCTAATTTAGGAGATTTTTTATAAGAATAATCTTTGAAGTGGGGCCAAAAAAATAGACGGTTCAGATTATGATATTACATCATTTGATGGGTCCAAAAAGGTGGTTAACTTCGTATTAACTTGCTAACCAGTTAATTTTAGAGTATTTCTAAAAACTCAATAGATTGGATTAAATAACTCTTTTTTGGGTGGGCTATATATAAACTTTTGGGCTAAACATACATACTATTAGTATTTTCACACAAAAGCTACCATGTGTAGCCTGAATGTAGTTCACACCCTGGTTATGACCATCTTTACTTATTACTAAATGATTTTGAATTTGATATTCTAGCTTTTACCTGTAAGAGATGTTTAATTAGAGTGTAAAATTAGTATTCCTTATATCTTATTACTACAACATTATCTAGCAAAGCTCACCAATTTTTTTTTTGTAGGAATAGATGCAACTGCCACTATTATTAGTTTGCATTGTCCATTGCCACCCTGCAGTCACCATAGAGCATGTTGGAGGTTGGTGTTGGGGTGGCAAGGGAGCTAAGGCCACCTAAATGTAAGAATGGTGGAAGCTTCTGCCAAAACCTGCCATGACAGTCTGCAAGAATGCTCCTCACCAATGCTGCAGTTAGTTGATTTCAATTTTTCACCATATCTAATGATGTTGCTATATTGGTGAAGGATTGATATTATTAAATAATGATATGCCATGGATTCTTCTACTATCTTGTTAAAAGTGAGCTAGGTAGCTCACTAATTCCAACAATAGTTTGCTGCATTCTCACCTTCTTGGTATTAGTTTCTGATTGGGTTTCAGTAATTAAATGTCCTCCATCATGCAAAAAAAAAAAAAAAATACTTACTAATTAATAGTAATAAATTTTCATGTAACCTAAAATGAACACTACTAATTAATAAACTACTCATAAAATCTGAAAATGCATACTTGAACCGAAAGTAACTTGCATTACATATATATATATATCAGTTGAAGCCTAAATTACAAATCATTCTATCAGTTTCCTTTAACATTCTTACAACTAGAAACATCTAAAACAATTAAACTTGGTCAAGCAACAGCTCCAAACCCGTTACAAAATACGTAGATATCCTGCCAGTTTTCACAAAAATATGACCAAGCTTTCACCATCAATATCATCCCCTTCAAGATCCCCCTTCACGAACTCAAGATCCTTCAATACCATTAATCTCACAGAACTACAAAATGAAATTTCTTTAATTGTACCACCAAAATAAGAGGAAATTACAGATTTGGTTTACTTATTTTATATCTAGTTCAATTTTGGTTCACGATCTTTTTTAAGTTCTGTTTTGGTCCACTAATTGTTTCATTTGTTCAATAAATGTCCAAATTTGTGACTTTAAATCCTTTGGGTTGTGTTTTCTTCAATTATAATTGAAGTATAAGTTATAGTTCATCATTTCTTAGTCATAAAAATAAATTTGGAGTATTATAATCTAAGAGAATTAAGATTGGGGTGAAGTTTGAAAATTTGGCAGTTTCGGGTACCCTACTTTGGGATCAATTATCTAGAGTTTTAGAACTCCAATTTGAATGATCTTTATATGGTTGTAAAAAAGAAATGCATAGCTTTAAAAAAAGTATATGTTTGCTAAATTTGGGTAAGATTTGATAGGGTAAAAGGCAGACCAAATTTGAGAAAACAAATTTGGACCTTTATTGAACAAGTGGAACAATTAGTGGACCAAAACAGAACTTCAAAAATATTGTGAACTAAAATTGAACTAAGTATAAAATAACTGGACTAAATTTGTAATTTCCTCACCAAAATAAATATAGAAATGCCCCGATAATTATCAAGAGTGTACCTTAAACATGCAACTTTATCCTCTTGATTTGTTGCTGCTTCAGTAGTAACTTTCTCTGCTTCAAGAACACCATTTACAAGTCATATAGTGTGTATTTGTTAAATTTATTGATAAACAAACTTTTTTGTTGTACTTATATAGAATTAACCAACAACAACACTTAGCCATTGTGCATCATCTAAAATCTACACAAATATATACACCAATATATAAACCATGCAATGTTGAATGTTCCATATTGATGTAGGACAAGAAATGGATTCGAAGCTTGAGGATCGGACCTCTCCCCAGAGGACCGAACTTCCAGAAACTTACTATTGAAAACGTGAAGCCGAGGACCGGACCTCTTCCTTGAGGTCCGGACCTCCAGAACCTCCAGCAGGTACCAGCTTCACCATGAAGACCGGACCTCTCCCAGCAAAATCTAATACTTCATATTCTTTTTATTTTTGAGTCTCAAAATTTACTACGAAATTAAGTGTTTGTTTATAGCCACAAAATCATAAGGAAATTTATAAAACATAAATAAATATAAACAGATCTAAAATAAAAAAAAAGATTCACAACAAATATAAACGGATCAACTCTCAAACTCTTGTTCATAAGAAAGAAGCTCGCTTTTTATTGTCCACAACATGACTCAAACTCAGTTCAACTAGGATGGAGGTATCTTAGAAATTAGGGATCTTGGACAGGGCAGAAATTAGGGTTCATGGTGGGTCTCACCAGAAATTCTTCATATCCTCCTTCGGGTGGTCCAGAGGATGTTCTTAAGATGATGATGATGGCGACAGTAGAAACGACTTTGAAGATAGGAATTCTTCAAAGCTCCAAATCTGAAAGGAAACAATGAAACATAATAGTTACAACCCAAATCTTCCTCTAAACACTAAATCTACAAATTGTAATAATTTTCAAAATCTCGAAACCCTAGAAGAAAATTTCATGATTTGAGAGAGTAAGAGAGAAAATATTTGTTTACCCGTGTGTGTCCTCTAAGTTGTATCCATAGAGAATGCAGGAGAAAAGATCTTGGGATATAGTAGTGGGAATGTGTGAATCCATGTTTCCATTGGGTTGTTGAGCAATCAAAAGGCAAGGATAGAGAGAGGAGGAAAAGACTAGTTGATTGAGGTCTATGTCGCCAGTGTTGGCAGCTGGACGGCGAAGAGAGCTCACGGCAGAGGAGAGAGAAGAGAGAGAAAGATAAGGGGGTGTGCGGCTGCTTCAAGACTAAAATGAGAAGAAAAATGTTGAAGTTAGGTCTTTATAAACAAACCCTATCTGACGAATTTACTAAATTGCCCTTTAGAAGTCACATGGCACACACCCATAGGCTATAGACTAACTAGAAGAACTAATAACCACAATTACTGAAAATACAGACACGTGTACAATTCAGCACAGCCATGAAACAGAGGACCGGACCTCCACCTTGAGGACCTGACCTCCAGGAAGCCAACATAAAGCTGAGGACCGGACCTCCACCTTGAGGTCCGGACCTCCAGAACCTCCAGCAGTCAGCACATTTTACAACAATATCCTCAACACAACTAAGACATTCAAAACATGTATAATCTACTGCAATCTTAACACAAAAGACAGTTATGCCAACAAAAGTCTAAATATAACCACAAAGCATTCCATGTTTGTAGGAGAGCAACAAGTGAAATTGTACAATTACTGATTATCATTGATTGTTTATCGCTTACCTGATTGTTGGTTCTTTCAGAACTTCGACAGTCGGACCAACTAAGAACTAACTTCTATGGAACATAACCGACCCCTTTGGTTTGTGTAGCAGGTGCTTCCTCATTCATGCACGGCCCAATCACAAAGAAGAACCACAATTTCTGAAAAAACCCAGGTCCAGGTGCCACAAACATGAATAACGGTAACCATATAAGCAAAAAAACTCATGAATTTCCCCCACCTATGCGCAACAACAGTGGAAGGATTGAACCCCAGTTATTTGGCAATAAACAACCTAAAGGGAGTCCACTTTCCGATGGTGACTGGAGGAAGAGCAACCCCTTAATTTGGGGATTTGAACCGATTGGCACTTTCTGGCGTGAGTGTTGACATCCACCGATGTTGGATCCCATTTGGTTTGGAGGTGGGAAGAAAGAGATGCTGCCACTAAGGAACCACTGATTTAACTAAACCCGTTTTTTTAGTTTAAATTACTGACTAGCCACAATTTAATTAACTCTTTAGACAAATTAGTTGAATATGCAATTACTATTCTTGTCTAACTTAGTGATTAATCATTAATAATAAACATTAATGAACATCTACATTATCAATTGACACCCTCCTAACTTTAGTTGAAATCATTGAAGGCCTTTAGCCAAAATTGTTGTAGTGTATTGCTTTGTCCCTTTTTCTTTCACGACTACTTTTCCAATTCCCTCAGATTCCCCTACTCCAGAAACCTTGTGATCGACTCATGAATCTTATTCTCATCATATAATGAATCCTATGAAGGAATCCCCAACTTTAACTACATTCCTTTGTTCTATAGATCGACCAATCTTCGGCCAAATAAAAAAGAGATCGATCATTCGATCAATAACAATAATTACCATCAATATCCCGTCAACGCAAGCATGTACGTAACATAATAATTCTAGATCTTTTTCCACTGTAATTCGAAAGCAACCCAATTCATCTTCTATTAAATTTTTTTAGTTGGCCCAGAATTCACGCAAAATTAAATTATAACCAGGCCTGTCACGATCTTTTTTTAGACTATTTCCCCCCTTTAAAATACCATAATTTCCTTCTGCGTCTGAACCCTCTTTACCCCCTAAAATATTATTTTAGCCCCACACAAAAGAAAAGCAAATGGGGTACGTCACTTAGTAGTGTTCTTCACTGGTTGGTACTTCCAAAATAATTATTACAAAAATTTTAAAATACATATTTTGATCAATGAACAATCGGCTTGGTGAGCCACAAACTTGGCTCCACACAGCAACCCTCGAAGCTATTGGCTCTCTGCACGCTCCTCATATGGGGTATCGACACGTGTCCCTAGCGGAACCCAACTACTCTCGTTGTTTCTTACTGACTAAGCTTGAAAAACAAATCCGTTTCCGGGACCCACCAAAGGTACGTCCGCCCTTTAAAAAGTTAGAGCTTAAAAATATGATATAAGCCCCCACGGCCCACACCACATAGTGCCACCTGACTCAAAAGCTAAGCCCTGTACATACACGGCTTGGTGAATAATACATGTTGTGACGAAAATACCCTTGGTTCGTGAATTAATTACGTATTGCGGTCCAATGTTTGGCCATAAATATGAGGCCCCTACGCTTCGTTTATTCCCTTTCCTCCTCCCTCCTCCGACCATTAGTAATAGAGAGAGTTGTTGAAGCAGGTAGTCATGTTGTCTACCGTTCCCGCCATGCTGCCCTCCGACCCCCTTTTCCATTTTCCGGCTTTCGACGGCGGCTTCACGCCGTGGGTCGACTGCCCGGAACTTTTCGGTCCCACCCCACCCATCCAATCCACCAAACCCCTCATCATGCCCAACCCTAGCTCGGGCAATATTGCTGCCCAATCCCCCAAACCGGTCATTTCGAGTTCCGGTTCGGATGACGGCCCAGACCGGCCCAACCCAAAGCCGTCCGGTTCAAATGATGACTCGAACCGGACGGTTTCCGTGGTGGAGGAGCGGAAGCGGAGGCGGATGATATCGAACCGGGAGTCGGCGAGGCGGTCGCGGATGAGAAAGCAAAAGCACTTAGAAAACCTAAGGAACCAGGTGACCGGGCTTAGGGTTCAGAACCGGGAACTTAGCAACCGGTTGCGGGTTGTCCTGTTCCATTTTCAGCGGGTACGGACGGAAAACGATAGGCTCCGGTCCGAACACACGATGCTCCGACAGAAGTTGTCGGACATCCGTCAAATTTTGGTTTTCCGGCAACTGCAGCACTTGTCTCCTGCATGGCCATGCAATACCGTCATTTCGGAACAAACCCCATCATTAATTACGTAATTTAGACCTATAATAATATTAATAATTAATATTATTATCATAACAAACCCATTAATTTTCCTAAAATGAGATCAACAAGGAGCCATGCACCTCCCTCTCTCTCTCTCTCTCTCTCTCTCTCTCTCTCTCTCTCTCTCTCTAATTATATATAAAAAGCTGCTAAAGTAAATGTTGGGGTACGTCTAGCTATGGTGATTTTTGCAACAAAGAAAAAAATCAAAGTGGGTTTGGAAAATGAGGGTTTTCGTGTGGAAAACCTGGGGCTATTATATATTATTATATATATGTTCTGTAAAAAAATTAGGCAATTAATGTTTTGTTTATGAAGGCATTTTGTAGCTTGTTATTGTTTGGTAATACCAAGGTCGATCGTTTATTGAAGCTCCACTTTCATATATAAGTTATATAACTAAGTTATAACTTATAATTAATGTCGATCGACATATCTATATATATTTATATATATAATGGTGCGTGCAAAGCCCTGAAACTTGTGCCAATGTGATGCTAGATTTTTCCCGTATTTATATCGTTCTCTTTAGCTTTCAGAAGTATTTTATATGTGATGGACCTTTTTTGATATGCACGAGAGCACTGTCGACATTGAAATGGAGAAACATGAAAAGACCATAATGCCCCCTCCATTATGTTAATATGTAATGTAGACGTTTGAAGTTTACCAACGAATCTTATCATAAAAGAATAAATTGCAAATGGATATTCTGAAGGTTAATATTGTCTTTCAAACATATAGACTGCTTCCTTTATTGGGTATTAAATCGAGATGCCAAAATCATGAGTCAAGCGATAGCCTCACTTTTCTAGGATTTCACTTTTTGAATAGTTAAAATTCTAAGAATGATACATTCATGTGTAGATTGATAAAGGACATAAAACGAACACTATTTTTACGAGTGTGTCTCGCTCTATATAAGGAGAGAGAGAGATAATTTAGAACTCAAAACTTTCTAGAATTAAAGTTTTGATATTACGTGAAAGAACTATTGGATCTCAAAAAATTGTCATAAAATGTGTTGATAAACATATATAACATTTATTTATTCGCTCAAAAGATCTTATATGAAGAAATCTAAGCATTTATCCTAAAAATTAATTGACAATGAAAAGAGTAACTTAAACCCTTATAAGCCACTAGCAAGACCCTCACATTTTCAATGTGAAATTTCTATCAACACGCCCTCGCACGTGTGACGTCATTTAAGCCTAACACGTGGACAATTTAATTGGGTGATGTTGGAGCACGTGTGGCCGTTAGGCGCATCACATGGAATAATCTGCTCTAATACCATGAAGAAATCTAGGCATCCATCTCAAAAACCAATTGGCAATGAAAGAAGTAGCTCAAACCCTTATAAGACACTAGCAAGACCCTCACATTTTCAATGTGAGATTTTTCTCAACACTATAGAAATGAAATTTATTTATTAAGAAGAAAAAAAATGAGATTCACTTATATTATAGAGATTCTCATTTTAATTTAGGGTTTAATATAATCAATTATGATTAGTAAATATACTACAACAACTAACTGTTAAATATATATATGCCTATAGTAAATTTAAGCGCAACCAATGAATTGATTAATATATGTTTATGTAAGAATATAAATAGATACATGGTTGAAGAAATTGGAGCATCAAATTTATTATCAATTCGTAATGGGTGGAGATATTTAAGAGTTTATATTCTATTATGCAAGGTTTATTTAACTGATGTGGAATATGTAGTATTCTCAACATGCTCCTTTTATGTGTTGTGTCGTTAAGAGCAAACACGTAATTAAACAATATAAAATTCAATCGTGTATCAAACTCAAAACCAATTCTTGACCCGATAGAGAAACTCATCTTGATCTGTGAAGGTACTCTCATCATTGGTTAGGATATAGGAAGTTTTTTAAGGGTAATAGCATTAATGTTATTATTAATTAATAAAAGAGTTACTAAATCAAATTAGTAATTCTTATATTAACCAATAATTATACATCTTAATCATACATTGTTTTCAGGATTATGATGGTAGAAATTTCCATTAAAAATATATCCCAAAAAAATATAAGGAAAATTAATTCATGGACAGGAGTCACCACATGTACCGAATGTGTCTCTTTCTATATTCAAATTTCAATTTCAAGCAAGTACATCACTTTACTCACTTTTCCTCTACTATAATTGATTGGTTTTGGATTAAGTGCAAATAAGATGAGAGCTTTAGTAAAAATAAAGTGATTAATGACTTTAATATTATATTTCTAGGAAAAGAAGGGGCCACAAGTTTTTATTTTTCTTAATCTTTATGAGAAGGGGGTCAGAAGTTGTGATCAATGACATAATCCAATCAGTGCATGACAAAAAAAGGGGTGCTATCGTCACCCCATTTTAATTACCTTTTAATTCAAAAAGTATGTATTTTAATAACAACATGCACAGTAAATTACCCTCTAGCTAGCTAGCTTCTTTTTGTATTGCATGCATGTATATTTCTGATGAGCTACGAAATGTGAAACTGAGAGGACACCTCACTATGTTAAGTTTGTCTGTGTTCCAGCCCTATAAGCTAAAGCTCGTAACCCTAATTGGCCTTGTTTACTCCTGCAAGGGACTAACTTGAACTATATGACACGTTATCATCTTGATTTCCACGTGAAGCTATCAAATGCATGGTCAATAGCAACTCAATTGCCCAATAGGTAAAGCGGCTTAGAAAAAATATTTAAAGGTGGTGAAAATTCTTAGTTAGCTAGGAAGAGTGGACTTAAGAAAATCTTGATGCAAATTTAGAGTTGCAAAAACTATTAAACGGTCGGTCGCACCCTAAGGATGATGGACGGTCAAAATTGAGAGTAATTAAAAGTCTTAAAAAATAAGACTTTAGAGTAATTTATTAAAGAAGTTAACCCCAAGTATAGAAACTATGAATAAGAAAAATACGAAAACTGAAAAGTACTTAGAATAATTATTTATAGAGATTTATTAATAAACCTCCATAGTGAAATTGTATATTAATATTACAACTATTTTATACTTCACCACAGCGATCTAGCTGCAGCCTGCACGTAGAGTACTTAATTGAGCTTGACTGCAAGACCAGATGGCCCGGTTTGATTTAGTGGGGGTAGGTATGGATTGGAACCCATTAATTAAAAACATTTCTAAAAAGGCATGAGTATTCTTCATGTTTTATTTTTTAGGGCATGAAGGTGTCTCACTGTCTCCCCTGTCCCTTTCTTTCTTCACTTCTAAGTTTTAAAACCCCAAATACTCATTTTCCATCACAAAGAAAATGAACACGTGTCACTCCTGCAGTCGTTGATGCCCATATAAAGACACCCTGTCACTCTCTGCCCACCCATATTTTACTCAAATTTAATGGGTAAGGTTCAATGTTTCTAGATATCCTCTTAGATATATGCATACAATTTCATTTCACATTGAATTTTAAATGGGCACAATTAATTATTTGACGGTCCACAGCTAAATTGCACCATATAAATGGGGTCCCCAAGACCCATGCAAGTTAATTGGGGCCTGCCCTATGCCTCACAGTCCAAGTGGAGGTTTGATTTTGGTTGCTGATTTAATTTTCTTTCAATTAAATAAATAGCTACAAAGTTGGTACGTATTCCACTTTGCCATTAGGGACAGGGTTGTAAATAAGCACAGTCAAGTCGAATACCACTGTGCACAAATTTGACTTGTTATAAATTTTTCGAGCTTGAGCTTGGCTTAGCTTAGTTCTTATACGAACCGAGCTCGAACGAGCTAAAAAAAAATCAAACCCGATACCAACTCGAGCTATATCGAACTTTTTTATATAATTTTATTTAAGCCAAGCCAAGTCAAATACCACTGTGCACAAACTTGGCTTGTTATAAATTTTTCGAGCTTGAGCTTGAGCTTGAGCTTGAGCTTGGCTTAGCTTAGTTCTTATATGAACCGAGCTCGAACGAGCTAAAAAAAATCGAACCCGATACAAACTCGAGCTATATCGAACTTTTTTATATAATTTTAATCAAGGTATTTTATTATCTACAATTTTAAAAAAATATTAAAAAAATCTGATTTTCATCTAAACATTCACAAAAATTCTCATTAAAAAAAAGACAAAGAGACATAAGGTAGTAAAAGTCTCAAAACCAAACAATATAAAAACAAACTAGGAAATAAAAATAGCAAACTCTCATATAAGCTATGAAAAAAGAGGGACAAGCAAAAGATACAAAACAGAACACTTCCAAACACAAACAAGTTTGCAGCAAATAATCATAAAAAAGCAACAAACAATCACTGAAATAACAAAAACATTGATACTTCATTCCCAGCAACTTTTTGAGCTTATCATTCAAAAGATCCTCCATTCAAGCAAACTTCTTGCATAGATTCTTCATCAACCTACAAGGAAAAAAAAAAATTTATATGCAAAAACAAACTGAAAACATAATGAAAATAATTGTTTTACCTCTGATGACTTGGAAATTCCAAAATCATAGCGTAGCCAATCTACAGTGCAAACCAAAGCTTCTATTGTAGTTGGCTTCAAAGAACTCCTATACTGATCAATAACTCTCCCTCCAGCACTAAATGTAGCTTCAGATGCAACTGTTCTGATGGGAATAGATAATATGTCACGTGCCAACTTTGAAAGAATTTGAAACTTAAGGGTACTTGCCTTCCACCAATTCAAAACATTAAATTTCAAATACATCTCACTTGGGAATACATACCGACCTTCTTCAAGATAAACATCCAAATCAGATTTAATAGGATCAATTGTATCCATTTGTTGAGCCCAAAGATCAAACTCAACTCTACTTTTTGTCATGCTTTTCTCCCACCAGCACCAATAACACTTAAAGAATTGCAAACTTCTTTAGAACCATGAACAACAACATATTCTTCAAAAAGCTCATAAAGAGAGTCACACACAAGTTTGATATTTTTCTCAACATATAACTTACATAAATTTTGGGAAAGCAAAATTCAATAAACTTCATCTTGTATCGAGGATCTAAAACTACTGCCATAGCCATTAACAGATTGCAATCTCCCCAATACTTATCAAACTTCACACTCAAAAATCTTCTTAGACATCTCACGCATGTAATCACATTCATCCAATGCTGCCACTTTCAAAAGTTGTTTTATTTTCCTGATTTCAGGAAGAAGAAAATTTGCAGTTAGACAATATATATTTAATTTTTAATATATATAATTATTCAATATAATATCTAAGCTTTATAATTCGAACGAACGAGCTGAGCTTTGTTCACGAGCTGACTTATAGGAAAATACGAGTTGCTCACGAGCTTTTCGAGCCGAATATACCAAAGCTCAAGCTTGGCTTGTTTCTTAAACGAGCGAGACTCGGCTTGGCTTATTTTTTTACAAGCCGAGCTTAAACGAATCAAGCCCGAACCAAACTCGATATGAACTCAAGCTGTATCGAGCCGATTTACAACCTTAATTTGGGATCACAATTAATCATTGTTTAAGCCTACTTGACCAGAACTGCAAATTAAAAATTAGTCATTCTTTTGTTAATTATGATGAATTATGGTTCAAAATTGATCTCTTATCAAAGGCCTAAGATTTTGATTATGTCCTCTTCCAGGTTTAGAAATGTTGGGTGATCCACGTTTGTGTGACAAGTAACAACTCCAATGATTCAATTACAAAAATATACAAAAGTAACAAAACTGGCCATGCCAAAGATAGAGTGCAAAATATATAATTTTGTTCAATAATTTGGGTCCTCCTTGGTTCTAGGAACTTTCTTAGTAGTTCTCAATCACATCTTTAGAAGTAGGGGTGTGATTTGGATTGGAACATTTGAATTCGACCGATTATGATCCGAAATTTTCCAATTTTAGAACGCCCAAATCAAATTCGAAATCCAAAAATTCAAAAAAAAAAAAAAAGGATTGAAATTGAAATGGTTCTGTAAATTCCGATCCTAACAATTGTGTAATTACTAAATATTTGAGTTTATCATATTTAAAATTTCAAACATGATATATATATATATATTATATATGTGTGTGTGTGTGTGTGTGTGTGTGTGTGTGTGTGTGTGTGTATCTAGTAGTGACATTTATTCTCACCATGTTGGATGAGGTCCAAAGATTAATCCCCTCCACTAAGATATTATATATGTGCTATTATACTAAAAAACAAAATATAACGTGAAGATTCCAATTTTTAATCTGAAAATTTCGAATTTTTATCTGAAAGTTCTGAAAATGTGATATTCCGAAAATATCTCAGAACTAAACCCTAACATAACGCTTCCACCAAACTCATTATATACCCTAGGAGGAGATGAGGTAAAAAGATGAGGATTTACCCTTAAAACTCGAGGAAAGAAGCAGCATGGCCGAGCGATCGGCGGCTGAAACCGAGCGTTCGGATTATGTGCGCACCTAATTGAATATGTATATATATACCAACCCAAGTATTGGTACAATTGAAATGTACCTATAGTAAAACCCTTATAAATGAATGTTCAATAAATTAATAACCTCGGTTAAATAATAAAATCTTCTGGTCCTAACTCGGGTCAGTGTACTAAAATAATAACCTCGCTAAATACATAAGATAATAATTTTTCTTAAAATCCTTTAGGGCCCAGTGAATATATAAATTAATAATTGATGAAACACATAAAAGAAATAGCACATAAAAATTCATAATACATATTAAGGAACTTTTTACTTAACAACTTCTATTTTCTCAGTTCAGCTCTTTCTCAAAATATGCTTCTAAAGTCGTTTGCCTTTTCTTAATTTGTACCTAAACCGAATTGGACCCTCATCCTTAATCTTTTGCAATGCATGCACGACATTTGGCATAATGTATATGTACTTATCTTGAATATTACACTTACTTATCTTGAAATCACTTGATCTTCTAGTTCTTAACGTCCATTTAATTGAAGTCATACATGTATCTTTGTTTTTATTTATAAGATACATGTATCTTTGTCAAAAAATAATAATACATGAACAAAAAAAAAACTCTTTTTAAATTAATAAATATTCATTTATCAATAAATTAATAAATTATTCATTTATTGATATATAAATAACCCCTCTAAAATAATAATTTTTCTTAGTCCACATAGTATTAATTTATATGGGTTTTACTGTATATATATATATATATATAAACCTAGGTATTGGTACAATTGAAATGTACCAATATATACTTTTTTTTACTTGTTTGATTATTTTCGATTTTGTGTGTTAATGCATTTTTTTGATATTTGTATAATTTAAGCAGATATTATCTTTTATTATTTTAAATTATAAAACATAAAAACTAGATAATCTTGAATGTTTAATTAAAAAATGTAAAAATTAAAAATGTCCTAACGGATATTATCTTTCATAATTTTTAAAATTAATTCATATTAATTATCTTAATTTTAAGAGATACTATGAGTCAAAATTTTTAACAAGTCTATTTTTTGGACATTACCCTAAAAAATTGGATTTAAGTACAAATCTAAATTTCTACATGGTTTTAATCCGAATGACCCTCCAAAATTAGACCTACTTCTAATTAACTGAACAAAAAATCTTTGGGTTAAATCTAATAGTCATTCTACTGTTTGGTCTTAAATCTAAGAATCCCCAAATGTGTAGCAGTAGGTTAATTTACTAGCACTCCCACATGCACGATGAAGTGTGTGAGATTGGGAGATTGCTTTCTACGTAAGTTTTAATAAAAGAATCTAATTTATAATTTTTGGAGGAGACAATTTTCTACGCGACATATTATTATGACTATCGAAGCTAACTTGAAATTACGAGTCAGTGTTGATCCCATTCCTTAATATTAACCCAGAAAATGACACAACTTACAAATATTAATTATTAAAAGAGGTGTTTTAATTAGAAATCCAAAATGAGAAAGAAATTTAATCTAAATTCCAGCCGGCCTAAAAATTAAATAGAAGCACAAACTGTCCACCGAGCGCTCGGCAGATGCATCTACGTAATCTAAAAGCTGCATCTACAACCTAAAACATGCATTTACAATTTAAAACATGTCTCTACAACCTAAAAATGTGCATATGCAGGATGCAAATGTAGATACAGGATACAGATGCATATGTAGGATGCATCTGCATCAACCGAACTCTCGGCAGGCTACCAAGCGCTCGGTAGTGTATTTTTTTAACTCAGCTCGCTCGTACACGAACAAATTGAGCTTGAACTTAATTTTTTATTTGACTAGATTTTCAGTTACAAATCTTTGAAAAACAAGACTTGAGAGTATTTTATTATATTATAAATAACTTGAATTATTATTAAATTTGAATAACTCAATTATGGTACGAGAGTCCAATTTACATGATATTGTATGAAGAAAATTACCATTTTTTAGATGTTTCGCATTAATTAATTTCTTGATATATTATTGTTTGAGTTTTTATAGAATTATACATTTTTTCTTAATTTTTCTAGCATTTGGATAGGTTAGATTTTTATTTCATGAGGATCATATAATTAAGAGATAATTAGACTTAGGTTTTTTAGAAAAACAATTTTTAGATAGAGACAAGGGGGCGTTTTATAATTTATAAGAAAATCCTTTTAATTCATAATAATTTATAAGAAAATTATTTTAATTCATAGTAAAGTCTTTTTAATTTATAAGAAAATCTTTTTATTTCATAATAAAGTCTTTCCCCGATTTGCTGGGTATTTCCCTCTATTTGAAGGATATTTCCCCTTTTAGGAACTAGAGTGGGTTTTATAGAGGCTGCATAAAGTCGTCAAAGAAGAAAAATAAAATGACTTAATTAAAAACCCTAAATCACTACTGGTTTTAGTCTAAGAAAAACTCATAAAATGGATTTGACTCTAAGTTTCCCTATAATTAATAACAAAGTGTGACTTAAAAATAAAAAAACTTTATGCTAAAGACGTGGATCTAAAATAATTAGGAATTGTCGTCCATAAGATTCGAATTCAGGAAATCCTTTTAATGGGAGATTGGATCCATTTGCTAGACCAAATGGTCATTGGCGACATATAGATCTTTTTATATACAACACAATTATTAATGACCATTTGGTCTAGTGGATAACACAATCTCCTTTCATTCGTGTAGGTTCTAAGTTCAAATCTTATGGACAACAATTGATTAATAAAAAAAATACAACACAATTAATAAACAACATAATATCAAGTCATTTTACATGATTAATATTTAAACCAATTAGGTTAGGATTGAATAGTCTCGGACATGAACTGAAATGGCACACGATCCGAGTGAACATGACACAACGCGACTTGATTGCCGCCCCTAAATAATCTAAATTTGTTTTTTATTTTATAAGGTTGCAACTTGCAAGAGAGGACATTTTTAAGTATTTAAGATGTTGCATGACCATATCAAGCTTGGTTTCCTATAAATATATTAATTAATATTAATATACATAAAGATCTTTCACTATCTTCTCGACTAGTGAGAAAAATACCAACATGCTTAGAGAATAAAATAGATTGATTGATCCCTAGAGCTAAATATATAAAAATACATTTAGTACAAAGTCTCTTCAAGTTCTGGTTGGGCATTCTTTGCACCATTAATTCCATTGAGAAAGAAAAATTATAGGCATCATGTGATCGAAAGTATTATTCTAAAGATGAATATGATAGATACCTACAATGCTACAAGCCTTCGACTACCTATGATTTGTATGACAGATTATATATATAAAAAGTCTTTGTAGTCAAAGAAATCAGTCACTATTTTCAATCAGAATCAAGTACGTACATAACTCAAAACGTACTTACCATTACCAAGAATCTAAGAAATAATGAGACTAGGAAACAAAACCTATAATTAATGTTTCTATTTTTTTACTTTTTTATGGTGAACTATATTTTTCTACCCTATGAGGCTATGACACATATAGAAGTATAGAACAAGTCGAAATTACAAAAAAAGAAAAAGAAAAAGGTGTAACTTAGATTCTTTGAACAAGCATCTATTAAAGGAAGATCAAGGGTGTGTCTATTCTAAAAGCTAGATGAGAACGATGGCTTTGTAAGCATCTTGGTCAAAACATTTTTTTAGTGAGTTAGTATAAGGTTTCTATTCAACTTTGGGGTTGAAAGTAGATGATGTTTTTTTATTAGTTCTTTGTTTAGAATTTTTTACTTTTTTAGGTGGGATATAGCTAGTTACCTCTTAACTAATAAAATTTTTTAAAAATTAATTAAGGATAGTAACTTTTCTTGGCGTATTATTTGGTTCGTTCATGATATCCACTATCTTCCCTCACAAGTATACAATATACAAATTTCTTATGATTTTCATGAGGGCAAATTTTACTACCAATATTTTTGTTACTATGAGTTATCAAATTGAAAATATATATGTGGCGACAATTTCCCTTCCTTCGGAACACATCAAATGATGTTATTTTAGAGTTGCTGAGTTGTAGACTTTCAAAGGATTTTAAGGTATAATTTTTTTGAGAATAAGGCAAATCATTGTATTAAAACAGCCAAAAAGACAGAGAGAATACAAAATATGAGCCTAAAGGCTTACAAGAAAACAAAAACCCACAAAAGTGGAGCAGAAAAGCCCACAGAAATTCGAAGATCTCATAACATCGGCATCGAGCAGATACTATAGCCATCAAACGGAGCCAGAGAGGCACTGTAGGAATTAGCGAACTAGTCGCGTTTGGGTTCACGATCCTACCAACATCTCTAAGTCGAGGCTGACAATAGCGCAAAGTGGCGGATGTGGCAATAGTAACCGGTGGAAATATGACCGGTACCGGCGAAAATAGTGACTCCCTAACACCTTGTGATGAGCGCCAGAGAAAACCTGAAAGCATCAAAACACAAAACAAACCAAAACAAACAAAATCTGAAAAACTCTCACGAAGAGAGGTGGAAAAACTCTCACAAGGAGAGATGAAAACACTCTCACTTATTGGGATGAGAGTATCCCAAAGGACAAAAATAAAAACACAGAAAAAGGAAAAGAAAAACAAAAGAGAGAGGGGCGAGGGGAGGAGCAGTCTGTGAGAACACAAGGGCCGCCCCTCCCCCATGGAGAGGTTAAGGAGAGGAGAGGGAATTTAAGGTATAATTTGGGTTGAAGGAAAAACTTAACATAGTGGTAAATGAGGCCTAAAGGGGATCATAAGATCGATCAACTAGCTAATTAACTAATTGAATTCCCAATTGACATCCTCCTCCAAATTAAATAAAAAATAAAAAATTAAGGAGAAGAAAGCCAATTTTTTTCTAAGATTGTATTTGTAAGTCATAACAAATTAACAATCATAAAGGAAAGTAAAACCCAAACTATAGTTTATTGAGGAGATCCATTGCTAACACCTAATATAACTTTTTTCCGATAAATATGTGTCCTTCTCTTCTTTAAATTTAAAACTCAATATATTCTCAACCAAAAAATAAAATAAAATTCAATACATGTTGTACTTCGTGACCAAATAATATTATTTCGTACATCCCTACTTTATATAGATGTCGCTTGGAGATTAATTTAATACCAAGAACCCCTCAAGTTTAAAAGTATAAATGGAATATTATACCACCACTCTATTCTTCGATTTGTTTGACTTGACATTAGATGAGGTTATTGTAGAGATTTCAAAACATGAACAAAATAGAATTTTAAATTTTTAATACACTTCAATTCCAATGATATTTCGTTTGACGCTGCTTTTAGAATTGTCAAAAGCATTTTTACTAATGTTTTTTTTTTTTTTCAAAATAAGTGAGAGGAGACAAGGAGGGACATAGAGATTTGGGGATATGAGATCTTTACCATGTTTGAGGACCAACCTTGTCTTTATAGCCAATCAAATGAGCCTATGATGAGGTCCACCATCGCAACTCTCTTTTCTCTCTTATGGTAGAGCTCATTTAATTGGCCATGAGGATTGAGGACAAGATTGGTCCTCAAACAAGAGGACCCAAGCTTTGTCCATGAGAAGCGCTTTCAGTAAAACGCTACTAAATAAAAACACTTTCAAGAAGCAGTGCCAAACATGTAATAAACAAATAACGTGATGAAAAGAATTTAGGGGATAAAACAAGAATTATTGTAATCATTATTGATTTAAACCATCTATTCACGCATATGCAGCAATAATAGTCCTAATTATTTATTAGAAAAAAAAAAACACAATTTACTATCTATTATTTGATTGACTAATTTTTCATATTGGAAACAATGAAGAGTCAAATGTTTTCACAATTCTCACGGGAATGAATCAAATTAATTTCGAATTTGAGCTCTAGTCTCCATGTTCGTAGCGATTACAATTGGTTAACTAGTTAATTACATATCTAAATTTCATGTTTGCACCAAGATTTAAAGGTGAGTTAATTTGTTAAGTAATCTATTCAGTACAGATAAAAAACAAAAAGAACACCCTATACAATTGGGATCATACTATCAAGCATCTTGATGATTCGCTTTCATCAGAGGAGGCCAGATGCTAGTCATGATCTCTTAAATAACCTGGTCTTGAGCTGGCATCACCTTTAAAGTATGGGCTTTAGTTCTTACGTATCCCAAATCCATATTCGTACTTAGTGTTTTGGTTTTTGGGCCTCGAACCTTATTGTACCAAAACAGTTAGTTTTTATGTGCTACTATGGGTTCTCACGTATGCAAAGGCGTGAGATCCGCCATAAACAGTGAGTTCCATGCATATTCTTGTCAAGCGCACACAAGAGGGAGGGAGGGAGGAGAGGATGGTGGGGTGCGTGTTCTCGGGTTTTTTTTTTTTTTTTTTATTAACTTAAAAGCAAAGATGAAAGGTCATGGGGAAAACATTTTGACTTCGTTTGTTACGTTGGATTGTGTTGGACTGGACTATTCTTATGGATTAAGCTGGACTGTGTTGGACTGGAGTAAGCTAGACTAAATGTAATTCTATGTTTGGTGCTGTGTCGGATTGTGAAACTGGATAAACCAAATAATATTGTCTTAATTAACTTTATATATTTAATTTTAGGAAAAACTTAATTGCAAAAACAAAACTAAAATAATTATAAAAAAAACAAAACTAAAATAATTATAAAAAATAAAGCTAAAAATAAAATACTTATAAAAAATGGTATTAGTATTAAAAATTGTTATAAACAATTAAAATTAATAAAATAAATAAATAAAAAAAGTGGAAGGGATGATGCATAATTGCAGACCATCGACCATTGACCATCCCCACCCGAGTACCCCACCCCACCTCCCCCACCTCCCTTCCCTCTCCTATCCCCTTTGCCCCAATCTCTCTTTCTCTCTTTGTCATTGAAACTAACTGCACCCACAATCAAATCAAATGCAATTGTATCCAATTGACTCACACTGATACAGAATAAAGAAAACCCACACAGCATCAAAGCTAGAAAACCCATTCAACCAGGCAATCCAAATGAAATTTCCAAATCCAGATCAGCAATCAAAAAACCCAAGCCATCAATTCAGTACATAATGTACATCTCTCCGAAAAATAAAAAACCCAGTAGATCAATTCAATTTCCAAGCCAAGTTGGTCCAGAGAGAAAGAGGGAGGAGGGAAAGAGAGAGCGAGAGAAGAAAAATGATAGATTTGCACAAAAACAACGACGAGATCGTAGATGGGGAAAGAGAGCAAGAGCGAGAGAGCGGGAGGGATTGAGAAACACGAGATCGCAGATGAACAGAAACAAAAAAGGGCTAAGCCCGTGTTATTTAGCACTGCACTTCAACACGGTGTTATACAAGAAGGGCTAAGCCCGTGTTTTAAGTGGAGCGGGCTTATGTAGTCCCACTTAAACTAATACTGGGTGGTACCAAACACGGAATAACTGTGTTATTTACACAATACCCTTTACTCCCGTGTAACAAACGGGGCCTTTGATCTCCCTCCCGTGAAGTGAGATTCCCCAAGCCCACTCTTCCTTTTTAGTTAGAAAATATTAAAACAAAAATACCCAGAAGCCCAAACCCACTCTTCTAGTCTGGCCCAAAAAATATGACCTTACAGTTTTACCGTTTCAGGTTTTGACCCATCAAATTGGCTTTTTTAAATTCTGACCCATGCATTTGCAAAACTAAACATGTTAATATAGTGATTATATTGCAAATTAGATATTTACCAGCATCAGTTTGGAACGGAGAAGGCCCGATCAGGGGAAGTGATATAGTTTTTTTTTATTATTTAAATTCTAACGGCTAAAAATGGGTTGGGTCGTGTATACCCGTTATTTTTCGGGTTGTGTTTTGGTTGGAGATTTTGCCAACCATAGATTAACAAGTCGTGTCGGGTTTGACTCGAACTCGCAAAATACGACCCGTTTGCCAAGTTTAGTCACAACCACTTAAGTATTTAAGTTGAGCCAAGATGTATAAATCCATAAATCTCTTAAGTGTGGAATCACTACTTCGACTGGTCGGATCAGGAAGGTGATACATACACCGAGCCAAGTCAAAGACTTTTGGTGGTGATCCTTCGGGTTTCAATGGAGAGCTCAATGGTTGAGATGTGATCGGCTCGAATAGTGTGATATATGCCGAGAATCATTGATGGGGTTTAGATCGCGCGTTGCTAAACTGGAATGATGAGGTGGATGGTCGGTTTGCCCAAGTCAACCGTTGAAAGTCAAAGCATCAAATAAGTCCTTGTCAGGCCACATGTAAGCATATGATATGTCCATTAATGTATCAATGTGGATTTATCCGCAAACACTTCACTTGCCAAATAAATTCATTAGTATTCACATTATCCTTCTAATTATATAATCTCATACGTGGATCCCCGTATGTTTTCGTCATGGAGTTGATGAGAAATACCAAAAGAGTGAGAGAGATTTCTTAGTGGACATTAAACAAAGAAATGTAATCTCCTAGGTATTGAAATGATATTCATAAGACTTGTCCTATCATCGCTGTATATGTAGCGGCAATTAATATATATTATGTACAAAGAGTATATGTGAGATCCCGTATTTTTCAAAGTTTTATTTTAAATACATTGAGAATCTATTTTGATCATTTTAAGAATTTATTTGGAAATTCAAAAGGTTTTGGATTTATTTTAAATTTTGTTTTAAATCAGGATTGACCCAAAGTTGACTTTTTAAATTTGTAGACTTTTGATTTTGACTTTGGGCCCGCTGGATAGATCTCAAGTCCACGAGTTCATAGACACGAAGCATGCATAAATCAGAGTCACGGTTTGAGAGATACGGACATTTGAAGGGAGGGGCAATTTCATAATTTCTGGGGCATTATTCTCTCTTCTCTCACCCCGATACACTCTCTCTCTCTCTTCTCTCGCCTGTTCAGCACCGCCGTCCTGTCACCGGCGCGTGGGCGTGCGTCCAGCGACGGATGGAGGCAGACGAAAGCTCCTCGAGCTCGCCGTCCCTTCCTCTCTCTTCCCTTGGTCTCGGATCACCCAGAAACCCAGCCAAATTTCGAATCCAGGCCAAACCCGATCGAACCCAAGCGACGACGACCGCCGTCTCCGACCAAGACGTGACGCCGGACCACTTAGGCCTTCTCGCCCTCGTCGCAATGAGTCCAGGGATGGTTCCCGATCGTTCATCGGACCACCACAGCACGCAAAGCGAAGTCACAGGGCCAGTTGTCTTCTCCGACTAGTTTCTGGTTTTTCCGGCAGCGTTTCCGTCGAGTGAGGTACCCAAATTGATCCTCTCTTTCTCCTCTACATGTTTTTGTACTTTGTTTGACTCAATTATCACTAGACTAGAAAACCCTGTTTGAAACTCACAATCACCGCGAAGTTCCTCCGCGTGTGGTGGCCGGGTTGAGTTGTTGTTACTCAATTTATGTCCTAATTCCTTTTATTTGTTGCTTGTAAATTGTTGGACTGAATTTGGGCTTGTTTTGGATTGGAATTTTCTGTCAAGGTGATGTTTTGCTGCTGCCACCGCCAGCTCCGCCACTGGTGGCGGCGGGTTGAGCGGTCCTCCTTGTCAATTAGCCTCCCCAGGACATCCAGAGGCCAATTCTAAGGTCTGTTTGTGTATCGGTGAGTGTTTGTGTGTTGTTAAGGGCCGGGCAGCCACCGTGTGTGGTGGTTACCGCCCATTTCGGCTGTTGAACGGCCAAGTTGTGAATCATGTATATCGAATTGTTGGTTGTTTGATCTTAACAAGTACGTTGGCTCGGGAGAATTCGTAACTCGATGCCATTTCGATTATTGAACCCGAAATCCGAAACCTGGAATCTTAATTTGGTATTTTACCGATGAGGGCATTTGTATTCATTTCACTAAAACTAATCGATTTAGTTTCGAGATAACGTTTTAGTAAACCCTAGGCTTTTGGTTAAGTTCTAAGGGTAGTTTGGTCATTTTACGTACCCCTCGAGAAACGGAACGGAACGTGATTGAAGATATTGAGAATACCTTGTTCTTATTTACCTAAATTAAATTGAAAAGATAATTGTGGGGAGCGAATAGGTTTTACATTGTTTGACATGTTGAAATGAATGGACAAACCCCAGAACTTGTTCGGATAACGTTTTCGTGCTGTTAGTGCACTATATGAATTGCTAGGGATTGACCATTTGATTGATGATGTTTTACTATTGATTTGATAAGTGGATTGCTATGGAATGTACAAATGTGATGAATTGCTATTACTTGGACAATCAATAACCTTGGAATGTGCTTAAATTGAATTGAGTTGAGTATTTGGCGAGGGGCGTGACAAGTTTGAGACCTTGTTAATACCGACTTCACTCTAGGACGAGCTTTCCGAATCGAAGTGAGCCTCGGACAAGTTTCTTTTTCAGTTTGGGATTTATTCAGTAAAATAACTCGAAAGCTTATCGATTTGGAAAATAAAGGATTATATTTGAATTATTATGAGTACTTATGTTATATTAAAGAGTTTTGTTATAAATGTTTTAAGTTTTAGAGTTAAGGGTTATCAATGTTGAAACAAATTATTTAAATGTCGTCTAAGTACCCACTGATTATTAAGCTAATTAGGTCTTTGGGACCCATCACGGCACACACATAGGCTTTGGGCCGTGTGCCAGGATGCCTCGCCCTTTGGGGGTAGTCTATGTACACGTACAACACTTTGGCTTATTGTACGACGGCGAATCGACGGTACAAGGGCCACCGTATGTCCACTTGTATGACGGCATTGTGACAGTACAAGGGACACCGTAAGTCTATGACGGCGTTGTGACGGTGCGGGTGGAAGGGCAATCTACGTGCACGTACGACACTTTGGCTTATTGTATGACGGCGAATCGACGGTACAAGGGCCACTGTAAGTCCACTCGTATGACGACGTTGCGAAGGTGTGAGTGGAAGGTTATGTAGACGGTCCACTTGGTGCGACGGTCTTGTACGGTACCAATGTGGAGTCTGTCAATTGGGTGCTTATATGGCCAACGTTTTTACTAAAAACTTTATTAAATAAAAACATTTTTAGTTATTTTCTATCAGTTCAAGATTCAAAAGAGGTTTTAGCTAGAAATTTTATAAGATACAGCATTTCTATTACTTCCCATTATTTTCTATGTTCAAAAGGAATTTCAAAGTTGAAGTTGTTATCTAGAACCTTTCTATTGGAATTATGTTGATGATGTAAGGTATTTGTTAGGTTGTGAAAGAGTTCATTACAACGAATATTTGATATATTTCCATATTTTGGTCATTTGGAAAAAGTTTCAAAACGTATTTTTAAAAATTGGGGGTTTTCAAAGGAATGAGTAGTTTTATAAAATGGTTTTCAAATGAAAGGTTTTGAAGTTTATTTTGTCCACTCACTGAGAGTTTTTCTCAAAATTTTGTTTTTGACGTTTCCCCAAGGTAGTAGCGACCATCGAGGTTGGACCGTACCACGTCGATGCAGCGGGACCCATTTTAATTTGATTTAATCGATTTTATACAGTAAATTTTACATAAATATTTTGGGCTCACATTATGATTTATCAAATATATTTATTTATTATGTTAAGTGCATGGCTCATTCTTTGAAAAGAGGTTTAAAGGTCAAAGTTTCAGTGTATTTACGAGCCCGAGGTTTGGGGTGTTACAATATACAATTAGACCATAAGCTCAGCTCAATGTGTAAGCTAGCAATCAATTCAATCCATTATCTTCATATGTATTAATCCTAAGGTTATGTAAAGAAGAAATCAACATCATAATAGAATCTCTAACACATTAATACCATTAACTAATCATACATATGTATATATATATATATATGAAATAGAAAATGTTCTTTTGAATGATAACTTGGCAAGATATATAACCATGTAATGTGAGATTATGAATCTCTAGAAATCACATATATAAAAATTCTAATTTGGCCCTAGATGGATACATTTTTTGGAAACTAGAAACAAACACTCATCAATTCTCATCTGGAAGAGCGACTTCTGTCTCTAGGAATTGGAGGAAGTTTTACAAAATTGTCATCTCTAACATCACATGAAGTCTTGCACAAAAACATGGAGGAGTACTTGCTCTTCCTTACTTTAGACCCAATACTTAGTCCAACACCTTTCTTATTATTATTCTCAGTACCCAACTTACCTGTATTCAAATTACTACTTTTGGTGCACTCTTTGTAAGCCAAAAGAAAAGGGTCTGCTTGCCACTTAAGTCCCTTGGCCGACGTGCTTCTGCTCGGAGGCTTTAACGGGCATGGAGGGAGAGGGATCTTCATGTAGTCATGATGATGATGATTCAAGACCTTTGGGCTATCCTCAGAGTCTTCAGGTGGCTGTGCCGGAGTTGGGGATGCAAAATTAAGGGCATGAGACCCAGTTTCTTTAGGGTATGCTTGGTGGGTGACCTTGGAGACCCCAGGCTTGTCCTCCCATGCGAAGGGTATGCTCCCTTGTGAATGAACCCTTCTGTGGCTCATGATAGTTTGGAGAGGAATGAATGAAATGATGATGGTTCACTTTGGTTTTTGTGGGGGTTGTTTTATTTGAGAAGGGGGTTAAAGAGCTGTTTTCATGTACTTGGCACTCTTTAACTGCAGGGGTACCTAAAAGGGCAAGCAAGCATAACGTGAAGACGAAGATGAATCAGTTTTAAACCGAATTTCAAGAATTTAAGATGATGAGATTATTATGCAATTGAAAGATGAGTAGATGAAGAAGGAGAAGAAGGAAACCAGTTTGTCTCGATCTGGTGAGTCAAAGGGAGTTTAAAGAGCGTGCAAGTACAGAAATAATGGGCATGGGTTGACGAATTCAATGGGATATTATTGAGTTTGTAGAGTGGGACATGGTATTCATTAATAACTTGGGGTATCAGCTTAGGAAAACAAATTTGTGCTGTTGTGCACCTACAATGACTAATAACGTTTTCAACTTTAATTCCATGATTTTACATCATACTCAAAAAAAAAAAAAAATTGAGTATGGCCATGTTACTAATTCATATGTAATAATATAAATGAACGATGAATTTATATTTTTAGAATATAGTATTATTAAATATACACGTGCTATAGCATAGGAAGATTAATAACACCACGTGGCAATGTACTAGCGTTACAACCACACTGTAAAATTACTCATTGAGACCATACATGTATGAATTGAAAAATTAATAGTTTAGATGATTAAATAGTTTGTAATATGGTTTGTTTTTATAAAGATAATTCTTGAATGAATACTTAAAAAAATGAACGATTCAGATTATATATGGATCAGAATTACATTATTTGAGGGGACCAAATGAATAGTTAATTAGTTTCATATTAACTTAATAATTAGTTCCTACGTATACTTACAATCCTATTTTTTTAAAGGATAAATTTTGAGCAACTGTGAGCACGTATTGCACTTAAATGTGTTGGATCAAATACATCGTGTCAATAAATTTTCTATTTAGAAAATTACACGTCTAATCCAATGATGGTTATCTATTATCATTTACAATTGCTCAAAATTTGTCCAAGAACATTTATGCCTACATATATATATATATATATATCCCTTTTACAAAGTCTATTCCAAGTTTACATTACGTCTCTGATCACAGCAGCAAATGACGAGCAGCACACTCTTAATTAGGATAGAATTGGAAAGGTTGTGGAGTCTTTATACTAGCTTTGGCCTTGGGATAAAATTGGGAAGGTTGTTGAAGGGTCTACGTAAGTAGAGAAGGACATGGATCCTCTTCTAATCTCACATGTTAACATATACACAACATCATCATCAGACACTATTTCTGTATTACCAAAAATGAAACCCTAGTGACACCCTGGCCAAAAAAAAGAAACCCTAGTGACACAATTACAAGATAATTAAACGACTTCCATTTCTCTTGCAACCCGTGGATAACGATCTCGTGGGTCATTTTGCCATCCCTAAATCCAACAACTTAGGAATTTGTTTTTTCTAGGAGGATAAAATATATATCGATGAATCCAATGGTAAGTAGCTAGCATCAGTGGCGGATCCAGAACTCAACTCTTGTGGGGGCAAGATTAAGAGGCAGCAGGGGCGGATGCGAGTGACTGAGCGAGCAGCGGAGCAGGGGGCGACGGGCGACGGCGAGGAAGCAGGGGTGATGGCGATAGGCGGGCAGCTGCGTAGGGGCGTCGGCATGTCGCCTTCAGTAGTTCAAGCAAGTTGGGGCCTGGGTCTGGTCTGAGTGATCGAGTCTCTTCATTTTTGTCATTGTGCTGGGTGAGTTTCATTTGTTTTTTCAATTAACTTGCCAAAACGACGTCGTTTTGGCAAGTTTAGAATTTTTAAAAAATACCCATATGCATCTCACGTGCTTTCAGCCTTTCATCTCCTTCTTCTGTTCTGGTTCTTCCTGCAAATCTGCAATCTTGCCCTTACCAGCCATAGCTGCCACCAAGACCCAAGCTTCATTTATAGGGTCAAAAATTTTTCTCAAACCTAGCATTTCTGAGTTTATCATTGACCCCATCGTAAATCCGCCCTGACTAACTAGCAAAGTATATAAAGAAACTTCAAAGCATTTGCGTGTTGGATTAGCTGTAGAAGTCTTTGTTCATGGTAGGTAGGCTGGTAGACCATGAAAATTATACGAGCTTTGAAATCAAATGTCTCATTATCATGAACCATGAAAGTGATCATTCTCTACTTTCCAAGCATAATCACTATTGCTGATTTGATTGATGGTGAATTTTCTACGTTCGGAATTCATGGTCGAATTTGATTGCCTGTAAGAAAATAATAAAAATGTTTGACCGATGGTTACAGACTTAGAGTGACAGCAATTCTTTTGGAGTAAAGTGTAAGGAATTGGACGTTGATGAGACCAATGAGAAATTCTTTTGGTATTTATATTATTGTTGGGTGAACGTTGTTACGTTGGGTCTTTGTCCATCGAAGACAGTAAGAAAAACATGAGTTTTCCGTTTTTGTATGAGATGTAATTTAAGACAGACAAACAATTAAAAGACCAAACTAATTTACCAAAAATATATTGGTATTGGTGAGACCGTGAGACTTGAGAGAAAGATATTTATATATTCACATGGCCAATGCTATTCAGACCACCCTAAATTGCTAAGTTGACCACCTTATTTTAAATTTCCAACTTTACCCTTAAAACAAAAAAATTTCAATTTTGTTCGTTGGGTCATTCGACAGTTATCTACCGAAATATTTATGGTTATTCGACAGTTATCTGCTGAACATTGGTGGATTATTCGGTGGATAACTACCGAATGGAAATGAAAAAGGCATTCGACAGTTATCTGCCGAAATATTTGCATTTATTCGACACTTATCTGCCGAACATTGGTGGATATTTCAGTAGATGACCACCGAATGGATCTGGGTGATTTTATCATGTTTTTGCAATAAAGGGTAAAATAGGAAAAAAGTTGAAAAAAATTTATTAGGGTGGTCAACTCAGCACAAAAGGGTGGTTTGCATAGCCTCCCTTTATTCATATAGGGTTGTTGGGTATTAATTCCTTAGGCCCAGGCCACCAACACTGATATTTGCTACGGGAAGGCCCATAAGCCCCACCTTATTCCCTTTTAAGAAGGATGGGACTCGAACTTGTGAAGTGGCCCAAAAAAGACCATAAGATCTGGCGTAAATCATATAATATTGAATATCAAAATTGAAACTGAAATTATTAACTTGCTTGTGGTATAGTGAGATTTGGGAAATTGAAGGTAAAAATGGACACTGTTGTCGTTTTCGTTGTCAATTTGATCTTGCATGTTGACAGTACTTTTAATCCGCTTGGCTCCCTTGTTCTTACATGTAGAGATATATTGGATTCTGATTTAATTTTTGTTCATCTCTTAAGTTTAAGGTTTTTTTTTTCCTTTAGTCCAAAACCAATAAAGGCTAATAAAACGGCCCACCTTTAAAAACATGTTGATAAGTCGGTCCACTTTTAAGTGATGGCTCGGCTCGATGCTTTTTTTCTTCTTCCGTGTTTTGCAATATAGTTACTGTTACTCAATGTGCAGCAGTAACTATAAAAAAATACATAAAAATGATACTTATAAATTGTCGGGGCCCTGAATTTTTCTCTATTTATTTCTCTTCAAGTAATTATTTAAGGTTAATAGAATTTTCTCAATTTATTTAGGTAGGCATTAGAATTTACTCCTTGAATTTGACGTACTATTTCTAAGGTCAAATGGTTAAGGTGGGACTATGATAGTAAAGTAGGAAAATCTAATTTTCTGACTGGACTGACAGATGCCACGTGGTGAGGCGCGTGATTCACTGGAGTCGCTGACAAGGCGCCTACACAAATGCTGACGTGGAGGACACCGGACCAAGACGGTGTCGTTTTGTAACGCTAAACCTGCGAACCAGAGCCAAGATTTGCGTGTCCTAGAAACGGGCATCTGCCCTGACAGTTTCTCTCTCTTGCCTCAACCCGCTCTGTTACCCGTTTCTCTTCACTCGTTTACCCATGGATCTATCCATTTGCAGACACAAAAGATATGACGGGTAGCGCATGACCTGGTTTATTTTCAGCCACCGGATTGCATTTTTTTGGATGAATTTGGACCCTTGATGCACCAAAAATTATCTCCACCCTTCATTTTTGCCAAGCAATCACCACCATTGATCCATTGCCCACTTTGTCCTCTATAAATAGGATCCCCCCCTCTCAATTTCTCATTCACAAATTCAAATGTGTTTGAGAGACTTGTGAGCTTTTCTTTCTTGTTTATTTCTCATACTAAAAATTGTGAAAAATGAAAATACATCACTTTTGTGAATTTTCCATTTTTTCTCTTTTGAGACAAATTATTTGTTGGGAGTCTCTAGTTCAAAAGTTTTCACTTCCTTTTAAAACAAACTTCATTTTTGAAGAAGTTCCTATTTTAATCTTTTATTGGGTTGTTCCATAAAGTGCCCAATAAGGTTTTGCACTCATAACATAACAATAAAATATTAGGCTATTTGTAGGAGTACAGGGGCTTTCTTGTACACTTTTCTCCCTTATCCTTTAAAGCGAAGTGGAACCTTTGGAACAAGCTTTAGGTTTAATCGGAGGGTAGAAACTTCTCACGTGACCTTGATCACATATTGTCTCATGTACTTCCCTTTGTTTTTCCGCTCACGCCTTGCTTGGACTTGATCCCACCAAATTGAGGCATGACCCATGCTCAGGAATTTAACCTTCGCACACCTTGGATAGTTCTTTCCAATCAATGAACTTCTCCATGCTACTTAGCTAGTCAAGAAAGTCCTCGGGATGCATCTACCATGGAAATCGGGAACGTCCATTTTAATCCCACGATCTTCCTTTTATTTCGAGCCCTTTTAAAGGATCAAGTGCTTCCTTATTATTTTAAAAATATAAATTGGCTGGAACTTCTTCTTCTTCATGAATAGTTCTTTGATCATGTGATCGGATCTAGTCGATCGGATTTGAATTGGAGGTCTTGAACTCGAGTTTGTGAGAAACTCTTGCTACCACTCTAGTTCTTTAATTTAAGCCATTTTATTTCCCTAAAAAGAAGACCCGGCTTCTTCTTCTTTCTTTTAAGAAATCTGGCAAGCGAAAATCCCTTCTTCTCTTGAGTGATTGCTTGAGTTAAGCCTTCTTGACTAGTTTTGAGTCTCGATTTTCAGTCCTTGGATGATCTTTAGTGTCTTACCATAGGTTTTTCCCATGCTCTTCTGAAAGAACCATCTGGAAATGCCTTGTCATGGGCTTATGCGATGAAGAATGATTTGCTCGGGAAAAAATAGTCTTGTGTTTATGTGGGCTTCAATTTCCCAAGACTAAAGAAGTGGATTTTCCTACAAAATATGAAAAGTGCTTAGCTTCAAATAGGTTGACTTGTGTACTTCCTTTGAGCCCCATATACATCGTCACCTCTTTTGCGACTGCTAAATATTTTTGGGAAAAAATAAGTAATCTTGCTTCTCAAGACGATTCTCCGCCTTTCTATCAGTTGCAATATGAAGAACGTGTCTTAGCATATGGGTAAAATAAAGAAAGAAGTGTGTTATACTATTTATTATTACCGAAGGCTTAGGCTTCTATGGGACCAGCTTGACATGAGGGACCCCTTTCAAAGATAGGGGCACAGATTCTAAAGGCTCTTGTCGGGAAGAATTTCATATAACATAGAATAACCTTATAAAGTATAAAAGGGCTCTCTAAGTTTTTGATGGGCTTGAGGCCTGAGTTCAAGAATGTTAGAGAGCCTCAATTCAACATCGAGTTCCTCTACCAGACATTGAGAGAGTAGTTGCTAATGTGAGATTCAAGGAAACTTGACTTGAGCCCTTTTACTAAGTTGGGTGCTGGGGGTCGATCTTATATTACTCAGGGTGCTTCATATCAGGCTATTGCGGCTGAACATGCTTCGAGACATCAACCCTATGGTTAGAATCTTCAATCTGGAAGCTCCGCTGGTGCATCAAGTCAACGAGACATGTCCCCCGAAGACGTTTACTAAATCGGATACTTCCCAATCCCCTTACTCCATTGGGCCTATGCAGCATTACTTCTATGATCTTAAGTGCACTCCCACGCCCGACACAGATAGTTTTACCCTAGAAGCAGATTCAGAGGTTGAAAATAAGGTATTTTGGTAAGGTACCTTACGAACCTTGAATTTGGTTAAGTTAATTAAATTAAGTTTTAATTAGGCTTAAATCTTTTGTGTTAGCTTGTTCATTCCTTTGGTTAATATATAACGAAAGAAGATCTACAACCAGATATTTTTTCCAACCTTCTCTATTTTATTATTTTATGATTTAAATATTTATTAAGGATGTTTAATTAATTAAGTTAAATTACTCAGTAATTTGGATAATATAATATATAAATTAATTAAGAGTTATAGTATAATTAAGATTAATTAGCTTTATTTTTTGGAGAAATTAAGTTGAATTATAGAATTTCTACAAACTGAGACAAGTTTTACCTTGTTAATCAAGAAATTAACCTAAAAGCCCAAGGCCCGAAGCCAACTCGAAGCCCGCCCGGCCCAGCCTGAAAAGATATTGGGCTAGGCTTGGGCCATCCCCTTGAAGCCCACGGGCCACCCGAAGCCCGCCCACTTTGGCCCGACCCAAAGTCCATTTACACACAATATATCTTCAATAAAAAAATATAAGATTTTGGCTATACTGTGAATCGAACATAAGACCTCATGGAACAAACTTCAACTCTCAACCAACTGAGCTGACTAGTTTATTTGTCTTGTTGGTGAATCAGAACATATTTAATAGGTTTTTCATTTGTATACTCTAATAAATTATTAATATGCTTATTAAGTTATTATATAATACTATAACCATATAATGTTAGTAAATAGTAATAGTGTAAACTGTGTAATAGCATAAATAATAAATTTTTAAACTTATATACAATATTACAAATTTACAACTATAGTTATTAAAGTTATTATAATATACTTTTATAATACAACTATAATTAAAGTTATTAAACTACGATCGTTCATTAATTTAACGATAGGAACCGTTCATTTTATATGTTGATAGTCAAAGATCATCCTTACAAAAAATCGGCCAAATAAGAATTCATCTATCCATTCGAATGTTCGATTATCATTAGAAAAACCACGATCATTCATTAATTCGACCACCGTTACGTCACTCTTACATCTCCGATTGAGCTAATTTTTTGCAAAGATTTTCTTTGAGTGGGGAACTAAAGTTTGAACAGTTCGGATCATTGAAAACACGATCGATATGTGAGCTTCTACATACAAATACACTTGAAGAGTATAATTCTAATAACTTTCTCGTTGAAACTTTGTTGTTTCCATAATTATGAAGACCACAACGTGATTTCAACAATCTGACCCATTCATTTTCTATGTTCATAGTCAAAGATCATCCTTACAAAAAATTAGCCAAATCGAAATTCATCTACTCATTCGATCATCATTAGAAAAACCACGATCGTTCATTAATTTGACCACCGTTATGTCACTTTTACATCTCCGATTGAACTCATTTTTTGCACGAATTATCTTTGAGTGAGGAACTAAAATTTGAACGGTTCAGATCGTTGAAAACACAATTGCATCGTTTGTTTATAAAAATATGTAATAAAATATATAATAAAACATATGTACATTTATGTTTTATTATAGTTGTATATAATTTTAAAAGTTTATTATCTATGGTATTACACTATTACTAACATAATAGTATTATATAATAACTTAATAAGCATATTAATAATTTATTGAAGTAAACAAACGAAAGTGCTATTAAATATGTTATGATTCACAAACTTGACAAATAAACTAGTCAGCTCAGTTGGTTGAGAGTTGAAGCTTGTTATGTGTGGTCTCATGTTCAAATCACAACATAGTTGAAATCCTATATTTTTTTATTGAAGATATATATGTGTCTAAGATCAGTCGATATACGGTCTTTGTAGACTAGTTTCTTGAACTTTCTTTTTTCGGTATGCCGCTCCGCGAGCAAGGAGTGCCACGCACGAGTAGAGCGACGAGCTAAGCTATATACCGCCTTGGAGCTTTCTTCAAAAGAAGTTTTGTTACTGGGCTTAGAAGAAAGCTTAGGAAACACATTCAATTGACTGATAATACCCGAATTGAAAGTGATAAAATGAGTTTATGCGCTTATAAGTTGGCCTTCTGGAGATGTATGACAAAAATGAAAGGTCATGTCGAAACTCTGCCGAATTTTTCTTATAAACTAAAGTTATTGTTGGCCTTGAATTTCCAGTTTGCAGAAATAAAATTAAGGACAATTGGTACTGCAGAGAAGTACAAGAAGGTGAAGTTTGAACTCAGGTAGATGGAACTCACACCTTGACTGTTGATACTTTTTGTATGTATAATAACTGTAATTGTATTGCAAAAATTACATTTTTCTATGCATATTGTTTGGTATTCTCGAAATTGATGTTGATTGGATGATCTAAGAAGAAAGGGTACGTTTTTGTGACCTTGGGTTTCGATCCCCTAAACCTCCGAAAGGGTTTGTATGAACGAGCTAGTTGATCGAGTTGTCCGTTTGGGAGGCTAGCTTATGAGGTGCTTATCGTGTAATAGCTACTCTCACTACAATATCGAATATTTCTTGTCTGTAAGCGTAATTGTTCATTTTGTGATTGAACATCAGGTAATATTTTAAACTCAAGATCCTGAAAATCTACGAATAATGCATGAGAATGCACCACGTATTTCATCCATTGACTTCGATTTTGGTTATTAGTGGTAATTCACTTGTGTTTTAACAAACGAGTGTTTTTAATTATTTTCAAACCTAACTAGAGTTCCCGAGTACCATATCGATGATAACATTGTGAGTTTCGGTCTCTCTTTACAATTGAGCCTCTCTATGGGTGGAAATTTAGGCCCACAAGGAAACCGAGGCGATCCGATTGAATTTGGGCTCTGGCCCAGTTTACAATATAAAACCAAGGGGCAGTAACGTCATTTGGAGCTATCTATATCAGTAAGATTAGGTCTTCACTTCCCAGATACAATCGGAGTATCGGATACAAAGCCCCAGCCGCCTCTCTAGACTCTATGTTCTATTGGGCCGACATACGACGTCGTCTCTTTTGCTTTTGTTTTTGATAGCTTTTTAATTTTCGTTTCTCATGTTTATGTTTTTCAAACCATCGATTTCACAAAAAAAAAAAAAATTATGCAATTTCTTGGAGGGCGATGAAGATCATAACATTTCTCGATTCTGAGTATATGTTTATATACATGGACCAACCAACAGCTTAGTATGAGCATTACGTGCGCATGCTTTTGCTACTTGATGACAGTGTTTGTGCGTGTCTGAGCCTTCTGTTTTATCAGTCTTCTTTTTAATTCCTTTGTGTTCTTCACTTTTGTTTGTCAGAATCAGGGTTTTTTCAATTTGGTGTGAATTATGGATTTTTAGAATGATAAAGGCGAACTGGGTTTGGTGTGGCTGTGATTACAAAGTAAATCTGAATGCTTAATTGTATTTTTATACAATTGGGTATGACTATTAGTCTATGATAGACCCTTTTTACACCCATAGAATATGAGCCCCCAGTTATCCAGTTCCTTTTAATTCTATTACTCTCTCTGCTTTTCAATGGGTTTATGGGTTCATTTTTTGGATGGATTTAGATGTGACCTTGCATGGAATTAGAGCATTTGTACTGGGTTCATTTTGACATAACTCATGTTAGTCATGTGTATGTGACACAGAGAGAGAGCGCTTAATTTGATGTGATTCAGACACTGCCAGCTCTTCTATGAAACAGAAGCAGAACTCCTTGTCTTTACTCTTCTAAGAAAGTATGAAACAGAAGCAGAACTCCTTGTCTTGTACAGTTTTGGACTTTTTGGTTGCACTCCTGCCAGTACAGGGTGGAATTTCATGCCAGTTGTTACTCTTGATGATGATGAATTGTTGATACACCATTTGGGCAAGTGCACTAGTGAAACACACCAAAGTGCTTAGTTTCCATTTTTATCATGACTCCCAATCATGAAGAACGAGAGAATGAATTTCCAGATAACTAAAATTAGCAGAACTCCATATGTTGCTCACTTGCCCTCAACTGTTTAAGTAAAAGCATCGTTAATCCTCCTTCAAATCCTTCCTAAATTTATGTTTAGAAAGAAGTCACCCGGAAGTAAGAAAGAATCCTTAATCGGAATAATATTTTTAGAAAAATATGAGAATTTTTAAACAGATTTGTGGACAAATTGAACTTTAGCATTAGATTGTTCTTTCCAAATTTAAGGGCTCGTCTGGAATTCTACACAAATTTTTTTTTTTTTTTTTTCAAAAATTAAGATTTGTTTTTTTAAAATGTGAGTTTTCAAAATCAATATTTAAAATTTAAAAACTTGTTTGGTATGAAATTTGAAAACAATTTTTAAATTTTTAAAATGATGGTAGCTAAGGGAGAATGAAGTGTGAAAAAAATGATGTTTAATTGTTTTTAAAAAGAGGATTGTTTTTGAATTTTTTTTCTAAAATTTGTTTTTGAAAATGGTCTACCAAACATGTTGTCGTAACTAAAACATGTTTTTTTGTTTTTGAAAAAAAAAATTAGTTTTTGAATAAGATACCAAACAGGTCCTAAGTTTTTATTCAGATTTGAGGAATAAATGGGGGAAATGAATGGTTATCCAAAGCAAAACTCAGCCTTTAGTTTTAGACTTTTAGTTCTTACAAGCTAGGCACAATGGTGAGCACACTTTTTTAAAAAAAAAAATATCAAGAGGAAGTATTCGAATATGTGACTTTTCCAACATTGTGGAGAGAATATCACTAAACCAATTTTTAATTGGCGGTGATAACCGAGTTTAGTGAAGGACTGTCTCTAGAGGCCAGCAAGGTGAGTATTCCAGATGATGGCGAGAGGGTTCGGATTTTGTGTGTGTGTGTGTTTTTTTTTTTTTTTAAAAAAAAACTTCTATAGGCTTAAAAACTCTTAGAATTAATCAAAATGACACACTTAATTTGTTAATAAGGACAGTTCGCACGTGTCCGTCGACGTACTTAGACCGCCGAGTGCCCGGTAGCTGCATCTGCATCTCTAATTGCCACTCAATTTTTTATCCTTGTTTTTCTACTTGAATCTTAATATTTGTGAAGCTTATTCAAGTTTTTTTTTATTTTTTTTTTTTATATATAGCATGTTTGAAGTAGTTAGTGTATTTTATTGAGAATATATAATACAGCTGCAATATTGGAACTGTTAATGCAGTAAATTGCATATGCCATGTTGAGCGATCGGCGCTAATTTTTGTCCCATAAGGTAATAATGCAATGGGCTTCATTTTGAGTAAGGAAATTAGTTGTCTTGTCACTTATAAGTAGGGCTGTCCATCGGTCGGATCGAATCGGTAAATGCCCTTGCCGATTCGATTTCCGAAAATTTCGGTAATCCAGTTTTGATGCCGATTTCCGAATCGATTTTTTTAGATTTCGGCATTTTTCGGATCCTTCGGATTTCGGTATATTTCGGTATTTTCGATCCTTAGATATTTGCAGGCCTTCTCATTTCTCTCCCCTTATTATGCATTTTCCCAAATACCTACACACAGATTCACACCAAAACCCAGGATCGAAACAACACACAGAAACCATGGGGAGGGAGAACAGACAAAACATAAAGCATCAAACATTCACATCAGCTTCGATTCACAGACTCACAGAGTTTCTAGGGTTTGATTTGGGAGTTTTCAGCTCGATCAAAATTGGACCCATGCGTTTACACCAATTGACAGAGCTCGGAGTGAGGAGAAGAATGGGACCGGAATCGCCGCAATCAGCCGTCGGAGTTGCCGGAATCGAGCTGGGGAAGCCGCAGACTTCCCGGCTTCAAAGCACCATGTACGGCGGTCGTTGGGGCTGTTGGTGATCACCGAAGGAAAAAGCATGCCCAGAGGAACGTTGTGGGACTATCCCGACGACGAGAAGTCGCCGGAGTGAAAAAATCCGGCTAAGGGGGGTTTCGGGTCTGGTGTGTTCGATTGGGTTTTTGGCTGGGATTTTGGATGATCAGAATCTAGAGGGAGAGAAGGGAGGAGAAGACGAGCATGAAATGCCCGGCCACGTCGCCAGCCACCGTCGGACGGCGGCCGATCATAGAGAAAGGGAAATCAGGAAGGGAGGAGAGATGAGAGAGGAGAGAGAAGAGAGAGTTGGGGGATGCGGCTGGTTTAGGAGAGAAGGAAAAAAATTCTAAGTTTAGGTTTTTATACTAAAACCCTACTGTATGAAAAGACCAAATTGCCCCTTATAACTTCGAGCGTCCCTAATTTCACCATCGTAAGTCTGATTCGGGTTCCGTTGACATCTACACGATCGTAGGCTCGAACTCTACCTATCTAGACTATAATTAAATTATAAATCCTAATAAAATTTATTGTTCCTCAATAATTCACTTAAATCAGTAAAATTCAAAATAAACCCTATTAAATACCATATACCCTAAACATAATCAATACCCTATCCTAGATCCTATACATATACCCTATACTAGTATCTCTATATATACCCTATACCATATCCTAGCTAGTAATGGTGTAGGAACAACCAATAATAATTTGATTAGTTTTGGGGTTTAGTCAGATTAAGGTTTGGCCAATTGGGGGTTTATAAATATACATATATATATATATATGAGAACATCTCTGATCGAAACCGTCTATGTTTTAGGAAATCATTCAAATATCATCTATGCAAAAAATCATTCAAATCGAAAATTGTTTAGCCATTTGATTAGTATTAACAATATTGAAATCTAATTGATGAATTGTGTTTGCATGTCTACATAGTTTAGATGAACAATAACGACTGATTTGACTAATTTTTTGCGATGATAATCTTTAAGGAGAGACCTAAAAAATGAATGGTTTCGATCATTAAAATACAATGGAGAATGGATTCCACAAAGAATCTCTTAAGTATTCTTAAGAAAAACTGAGAAAGTGAGGAAGAGAGAGTCACCGGGGGGGGGGGGGGGGAATAGGGGTGGGTGGGCGCAAAAAAAAAAAGAAAGGAAAGAAAAAAATGAAAAAAAAGAAAGGAAAGAAAAAAAATTGGAGTTTGGGCAATTGGGGTTTCGATTGCGGTTTTGTTTGGGGTTTCAATTGAGATGTTGTTTGGGGTTTTTTAGTTGTTTTAATTCATGTAATACATTTCTATATAAATAAATAATTAAAAATATCTTAAACCCTAATATAAACTATAGTATAAGACTATAATACCATAATACTAAACCCTAATATAAGACTATAATACTATATGTTATATGTTATATACTTATATATGTTACATATATAAATTATAGTATTATAAACTATGTAGTATATACTATCAATATATAAACTATAGTCCTATAGTATTATAAACTTTATAAACTATATACTATCAAATATATAAATTATAGTCTTATAGTATTATAAACTATATACTATATTATATACTATTAATTATATAAACTATAGTCTTATAGTATTATAAACTATATACTATCAAATTATAGTAACTACTAAGAACTAATTAGTTTATAACTTTATATATAACTATATATTATATACATAAACAATGTTAGGTATATAAACATTATAGAGTAATTAATAAATAATAATAGACTTAGTGTATAGAGTTTAGTGTTTAGAAATTAAAATTGTATGCTTAATTGGGTTTTAAGTTTTAAGTTTTAATTATAGTGTATGGGATATTAATAGAGTTTAGTGTATTTAACTTTTAACTTTTAAGTTTATGATATAAGATAAAGTGTATAGACTATAGAGAATATATAATATATAAGGTAAAGTGTCTAAAACTATAAGTTATAACTAAAAGTCTAAAACTATATACTAATTAGTAATTTTATTATATAGGGTATAAGTATAACTAAAATTATATATTAAAACATTATTATATAAGTAGTTTATACTTTGTACTATATACTATATAGAGTTATAAATTATATAATATATAAAGTTAGTAAAGTTATAAACTATATATTTATATAAACTATATGACATTATAAACTATATACTATATAAACTATAAACTATATAAACTATATACTAAGCATATTAATGTAATAATAATACATATAAATATATATAATCATATACTAACCATATTAAATTATTAATGTAATAATATTACATATAAATATATATAACTAAATTTCGGTAATTGTTTCGGATTTTTCGGTATATATTTCGGTTTTTTCGGTAATAATCGATTCGGTTGCTTTCGGTCATAATTTTCGGTAATCGGTCGGTTTACCAATTTTTTTCGGTTTTTACCAAAACCAAACCAATTTTTTCGGTAATTTTTTCGTTTCGGATATTCGATTTTCGGTATGTTAAAATCGATTTACCAAACCAAAAAATTTCGATCGGTAGTCGGTCGGTTCGGTAAATACCAAACCAATGGGCAGCCCTACTTATAAGTAAAGACCGTAAGGTACCTTTTTTTTATGTTGTTCAAAGAGTAAAACTAGGATTTAGTGTTTACACAAAAAATTTGGAAGGCATATTGAATATGTTGTGGGGTACAAAAAAATGGGCACTGCTTGAGTACTCAACTTTGAGTATCACCTTTTACTCATCACCAATCACATGAGCTCATGATGGAGTCCACCATGAGAGAGAAAAGATGAAGAATCCCATCATGAATTCATGTGATTGGTAATGAGTACAAAATTAGTAGCCAAGCATTTTCCCAAAAAAATTCCTCTTAAACTCGTTTATTAAATTTTGTTCGCCAATTATGTATAACCATTTTTTTTTTCTTCGTCAACTTTGTCTTAGATTGTTTGATGACTCTAACATCATTGTAATCTCAATCTAAAACCACTTTGAGTCATTGGCTATCCAAGCTTAACCTGTAAGGCAATAACGTACGTGTGGTCCCAGAGCAATATTATTTTAAACGAATCCATGACTGTATCCAGGCTTTCAAGACTAGCTCCAAAACAAGTCCGGACTAGGCTGGGGCCAAACTTGTTCAATCAAGAGGGTAGGTCCTCACCCTGGCCCATAAGTCAAGCTCACTCTATAACACTAGTGTTTTCTGCCTGGTGGACAGCCCACAAGAGTGCCTCATGTCTCAAGGCCAGGGAACTCCCAACCAATTTACTATTAGATCTACCAAATGGAGGAGTAGGTTGAAGAGGCTCTGTCAAAGGAGGGCCCAAAAAAGAAGGGTCAGTACCCTCTATGATCAAGGTGTGTTTTGGAAGATATATCTATTATATATGATGATGGAAGTTTCAACTCCATCAATGACCTGCCTTTGTCCCCACTGTTTTAGGGGCTGGACAGATAGATTTTCCTCACAAGAATGTACGATTTCACAATCCTGCAAAAGGGTATGCCTCCCCTACCCAATAATGCATTTTGTGCCAGTTGAATGATCAGTATGTAGCAGAGGGAACATGAAAAACATTGAGAGATAAGGTGACATATTAACAAAGCATAAATTACTTTAAATTCATAAAGAAAAAAAGAAACTATGGATGCCCACAAATCCACACTAGCCAAAACTGGCCAATACCTATTCAAATTAGACTCCCTCACCCATGTCTCTAGTTTGTAACCAAAGAAGGAAAAAATAAAAAGGATAAGAAACAAGAAAAGAGAGGGAAATTAACCAGATCATCACAAATAGTTTACTTCCAAGTTCCTGTCTAATCTCCCCCAGTTGTAGCCTTCATTCATCTCCCCTTTTTACCTGGGTAGGTTCCCAATTACAGAGAGGGGACTGAGGAACTTGCTAAAGTTGAACCAAGCACCTCATCATATAGGCTTGCCCCATCACGATTCTTCTTGTTCTCAGCTCTTGGGCTGCTCCCTGAGCTACTATTTGAGAGTGAACAGAAAGTTGACTTCTGCAAGACACCGGTCGGGGAAGATCCCAACTGCGGGCTGCCATCCCACCCTTCAGTCACGAGATTAAGAGACGATGTCGAGTTCTTGCAGGTCTTGACACTGCTAGTGGTGTTGGTCAGGACCTCTCCTAAAGGACCCCCCACTGAACTTCCCCAAGAGATTGGTATCCAGTTAGTTTGCTTCTCGGTTTGTTCACTAAGCTCATTATTGCTCACCCCCAAGTTCATTTGAGTTGGCTCAAACTCGCGAGATAGCCTCAGTGGTGAGAGTGCAAGTTTCTCTTGAGTGGGTGAGGAAGAGGATGATGAGAAGTCTGAGGATGTCATAGGGATTGACATTGAGAGCTGGGTCCAGTCTGATTTTATTTCATCAGGCCAAGTAGCGACTGAGCGACTGGACTGGTCCTTAGGCCAGTCATCAATAAATTGGCGAAGCGGATGCTGATCTTGGGTTTCTTGATCACTGAAATCTAGGAAAGCACCATAGTCTTTGGGAATGTAAGAGTTCCTATGTGAAGGATTAAGAAGTGAATCAGTAGAAACCAGACCAAACTCTGAATGAGAGGATTCCTCCATTGGGATTTCCTGTTTCTGGATATTGAAAGTCGAAGAATTAGATTTCGGCTTGATGGTAGAAGTAGACATCATTGAGAGGCCCCGTGGATCCTGCATCCTGCAACACACCTTCTCATTGATTAGAAAATGCCTAAGAAAGGGTATAAAGTAAAGGTGAAGAATAAAAGAGAAATATCATTAAGAAATATGCACAGCCTTTATAATTACATATAGTTTCAACCATAAAGGTCTTAATTCAATTATCCAAACTAGTAAGACTAGTCACTATCACCAAAGTAAAGATTGAATGATGGGGTCTACAATAAAGCAAAAGAAAAGGTAGTGTGCATAACTGTTTTTAAATGAAAATAATAATATTATAAAGCTTAGAAGGCCTAATGTGAACTAAAACAGATAAGAAAGCTCTAGTCCATATATTTTTCACCTGTTGACAAAGGCATCTGCAGAAGGATTGGCAGCACCAGCAGGCTGCAAGCTTTTGAACTGGTGCTGCGCGGGAGTGAGGCTGCTGCTGGATGCGCCGCTGCTGGGCATCGCCGACGTTGACATTGATGAAGTCATCGGCACCACCTTTGAATTAGCAGTCCCAGAGGCGGCGTGGCCAGTCTGGCCTTCCACAGGCTTTCTTGAACGATGGCGGCCCCTGTTTATGTGCCTTTCACAGTACTTCTGATCTGCAACAGCATCTCTTGAGCACCGCCATTTCTTCCCATCAGTTCGACGACACCTCCCAGGTTCAGGATCAGTGTTGCCAGAAAAACCAAGATGGAAAGAGCCCCACGCTACTGTATGAACATAAGATCACAGCATACATATTCATTGAAGAAAAGACAAAATCAGACAAAAGGGAAAAAAGAGAAGAACATGATTTATGAATAAAATCCAGCATTACTTTCTAACTACAACAACTATTCTGGACAGAACTTTCTAACAAAGATAATCTAAAGGACTCCAAGATTACTGCAATTGCTATAAGACATAACAGCATCAAATTGGAAATTCCATATCCGAACAGTAAAGTAAAACTGTACAAACACATGGTATTTTAGGAACTTAGAACACACCAACTGCCTGCATCAAATGCACAAAAATTAATTTTCAACACAGATTGATTTCTTAAAGATAGAAGAGGCTTACACGAGTTGGGAGGCAAGGATCCAACAGAAGCACCGGACAGGGCATATGGGTAGAGGGATTTCTTGAGAGGACTGAGCAAATTGGATGGTACAGGCACATTTGAAGTGAGGTACTTGTAGATCAAGGCCTGGTGTTCTAGCTCAATCCACTGCGATGGAGTAAATGGTCCTCTAACCCCAGCAAAAGGCACATGCATGCTCGCATTCAAACTTCCAGAACCATAAACTGAAACAAGAGAAAGAAAGATAACTTGCCTGAAGCATTTGGGGAAGTTACATATATCAATCATATCATGAAATTTTTGAACTTTTACGGGGGGGAATGAAAGGAAAAAGAAACTGACCCAAACCAGTCTTATCTGCTAGTCTAGTCCCATTATTTTCCTTTTCTTCCCATTCTCATTCTCACCCTTTCCCCATTTGTTTCTATCAATCTTTGAGCTATTGAAGATTTTACCACAACCAAAGGAGAAATGGCAGTTTCTATGAGGGAGAAGAAAATTCCACTCTCTTTCTTGACAAAACCCAAAAACTGAAATTTATACTAAATGCCCATGAAAAGACTCACCAGTCACCAGTGGATGAAAACAAATTAAGCCACATAAAAATATTGGTAAAACCCATATATTGCACAAAAAATGTGCCTGCCTGAAATCTCTCCTCCTTTACATTCCCCCAAACCCCATCTCATAAAATCCATCACCAACATTGACCAACCTACCACCCAAAAATACAAAACACACTCAAAGCACAACACATGAATGAAATTAATACCTGCATTTCTAGTGAAAGCAGAGGGAGGAGGGCGCTGGTAGTAGGGAAAGTCAGAGCCCTGGGTGTTTCTCTCCAATAGTCCACCATCTTTACTGAGAAAAGTTACTTCTGATTTGTTGTTAGAAAAGCTCAGCATGTGCTCTTGCCTGTGGCTGTCACCAACAAGCAGAGAATTAGATCTCAGCAGAGGAGTCCCCTGATGCAATGGCATTGTCTTGAGAGAAGACAAGTCATCAGTTTTGAGCATTTTTGAGGTCCTCCAGTCATCTTCAGCAGGCCAGGATCTTTCTTGCTTAACAGACCCAGATCCATGGCCCTTTGGTTTGGTCTCAGCTGAGAGCTGAGAATGAGCTGCTCCTCCACTTTCTGAACCCACCAAACCCTCCAAACCCACCACCCCAAAATCCATTTTGGAGACTCCACCAATCTACAAAACGTCTGTAAAGCATGAGTTCATGAGCAGTAGGAAGAGAAAGACGAAGCTTCAAAGAGTTGGATGAGAGAGAAAGTGAGGCGCATCTTGAGGGAGGGTGGGTTTGTACTGTTGAGACTTGAGAGCTGATTTTTAAAAGGAGTGGTCTTTGAGAAGTTAAAAATAATTGGAGAGAGAGAAGAGACAGAGAGTGCGAAAGAGAGAGAAAGAGAGTTGAAACTGGGGAGCACACAAAGCTAGTACCAAACACACTCTCCACTTCTCAGACATGCTAGCACAAGTTTATCCACGATTTATATAGTGTAATTTCAATTTTTTTTTTTTTTCCACATATTATTAAGGAAAATCCAAAGTTACATAAATCTCCACAACCCATCTCTGAAAATATTTTTAAAATTTTAATCAAAAACATCTGAAACTCTCTCTCTCTCTCTCTCTCTGATTAGACTAGTTAGATGAGATTTTGTATTTATTAGCAACTTTTAAGGGGATGCTCTGATGCTCATAAGAAATTTACTAAAATCTCCCCAAACCTTATTCTTGCATGGTTTTAAAGATCTAAAAGGATTTTGAGGGCCAACCTGCCAATTTAATTAGGATTTGGTTGCTCTGCTCAATTATGTCTCTCCCTGAGTTATTATGTCTTGTTTTTGTGTTTTTTTTTTGGTAAGTAAACTATTATGTATTTATGTCTTATTGGAAATCTAATCTTTTAGATATCAACAACCTTAAAATTATATATGTATCACAACTTAATTTTTGTTAAAAATAAAAAATTCAAACCAAACATCAATTTAGAGAAAAAATTTAAACATCTATTCCAAAATCAATTGGCAATGAAAAAAGTAGTTCAAACTCTTATAAGTCAATAACATGTCTCTCACATTTTCAATGTGATATTTTTCTGAACAGAAAACATTATGATATAAAATCTTCAACTACTTTAGTACTTTTGTTGGTCTGCTGTTGTCTTTAGTTTGACATCAATGGATCTAATATTATATATATGTATACATATGTAGATGTACTAGTACCAGCTAAAAATAAATTTCTGAGAAGTTATGAAGAGATTAAATTGATGATCGAGGTGCAAAATAATGGATGCATAAGACGTGAGAATATATATAAACACCAAGTATATTTACGAGACAAAAATCGACAGTACTTCATGTGTGCAATAAAAGTTGATTGATACGTCTCACTTTACATTTCTTCTGTATGTGTTAGCTAGGAATAGATCGAAAGATGATGACCTCCTTTCTGTGTTTCATTGAGCAATGCATGGTTACATCTCCAAGGTCCAATATACCAAATTTCATACAACAAATTAAAACAAATAGTAATCTAATTGAAAGATGTTTTGCATTTCGTTTATGCATGCATGGAAATTGCTTTGTATATGGAAACATATTTACATTTGTGGGGTTGTAAATAAATATTAGGAGACAAATGGTTTGGAGAACAATTTATGCAGGTTTCATTGAAATGATTTTTTCTTATTTTTTCAAAAGGGTACTTAATATTAAAAGCATCACTTAATCAAAAATAATAATATTAAAAGCATCACACTAATTAACCAATAAGTTCTCATAAAAGAAAAGCTTGCGCTTTATTGGGCAAATTTACTTCGCATGTCCTATTATTGTGTAATTAGTGTAACGAGAATTTTATTGTCAGACTAGAATTGTCAACGCATTGTATCTTATTCATTACCACATTATAGCAAATGGACAAACATAGTTAAATAGTTTGATATATCGTACAAAGGTATCTTTGACCGAACCATTAGGAAAAGTTTTATAGTGCCTAGGCCAGAGTTTCACGTGGTGCATACTTCGACTGATCAATAGGTGTAGGATTACAACGCATGAGTAGCGTTCCACGTGGTGTAATATAAAGAGATATATCTCAATAGATAAGATTACGACACCTAAATTGAAAGTGCACGTGTGTGAGTGTATGACAATCACATTATTTAATATTACAAAAGAAACGAAAATGTTTTCTATTCCCAAAATAAGAAAATATTTTTTGATTGAAAATTGAAGAGGGGTTTGAGCCCAAAAAAAAAAATCGTTGAGGAGGGGAAAATATTATTTATAATTATAAAATTACTAAAAATGAAAAAAAAAATTTCCAATTAGAAAAAAAAGAAAAACTTTCTTTGGCTCCAAACCATTCAAATTTGAAAAGAAGAGAAAACTAGGTTGACTAAAAAGACTCTCTCTCTTTCTCTCTCCAAATCCATATCTTTTATTACAAAATCTCAATTGATAGAGAAATGTGATCCATCATTTATTTCACTCTTTTATAAGTTTTCTTTGCTTAAATCTCATTTCATTTCACACCAAGACTATAATTTGACAAATCTCTTTATAAATTAATATAAAATGAACTATAACCTCATTTATATAGCATTTACTAATCAAAGGTCAATATAGTATACTATGAATTGTGTGTGTTGGGATGTACGTGAACAAAAAATGTGAGTGAAATAAAAGCTGATGATGAAAACAGGGACAATCATAGCACCAAATATGGTATACTTAAGAAATTAAGAATGGTCAAAATGAAATCTGAGTTCAAATAGTCTAGAAGGGCATTCCTGTCACTTCAAAATTAACAAAACTGTATTGGAATTATCTGTCCCTTGGGTTTTATCAAAGCTTTTGTCATTTTGCGTAACAGCATCCATTGAGGGCATTCTCGGGTTTTACCAAAAAAAGGGGTCTGCTTGCAGTAGCGGTTTCATGTTGGCACGGCTGGTGGCGTGTGGTTGCATGTAACAACATGATTGTCACGTGACCTCACACCAAAATCTAGCCAGATGCCTCCTTCACTCATTCCCCTTGTGCCACCTTCTCTCTCAAGTGGTGGCATATACTTCCAAACCTTTCAAGCTCATCCCACGTCTTCCCTCACTTTTCTTACTTGTTTGCAAAATGCTAGTTACAGTCGCTCACGTGCAAGAGCAGGATTACTCGTACCAAATTTTTTGTTGAAATAAGTTCTACAACATAAGATTCAACAATATTCAATAGTTCATTCATGTCTAAATGTTGATAAATGATTGTGTTTAGCAACTTGAAGTCAATTTGATATTGTCTTGCTAACTTCAATTCCCTTATGAGCTTTTATGCAAATGCATCAAAGATTCAAAATGTACACTTTTATTTGTTATAGAAAGTTTAATGTGATGTACGATTTGAGTTCTGAAGATGAATGTTGTCCATTCTCATTCTACGCAAGCATGAGGACTATTAGTTTTCAAATTTTCAGTGCATACCAACGTTATATTATAAGACCCACATGCATGTGCGATTATGCATGAACAATTGTCTAAAGCGAAACTACACCTCATCAAAATCAAACAAAACTGAAGGTAGCAATGCCGGAAAGCATGCCCTGGTTTTGGTGTTGTGCATCCACGATTGTCCTAAGCAAAACTACTCTCACTGAAAACAAAACTGAAGCAATGCTCGAAAGCATGCCCTGGTTTTGGCATGTAGTACTGTAGCCTTGGTATTATAACTTGGGGTGGGTTTTCATGAGCTCAACAATAAAGCCAAATCTACGAGTTGCATTTGCATGCATGTATGCCAAAAGGCCCAAAACCGAAAGCCCTTTTTTCGTGCAATATATGTGTAGTGTTTGCTTAAATGGACAGCTGGTGTGCATGCAGCAAATTGGCACCAACTACTTGTTAGCACCTAATTAAATGCAATTAATTAATTAAACAAGACGCGTACCCACATGAGTAGGGCAATCGCTTTCCTTAGCTAATCCTTAGCTAGCTAGAAGGGAAATGCAAACTAAGACACATTAAAAACGTATTGGGTTGTGATATTAAGTGATGACATAATGGGATAATATGAGTAATAGTGAGAGCACGCAGCAGTTGTTTACCATAAATGCCATTGTTAGACCCTCTCAATAACCAATGAGAGCAGTGGGGAGTAATTTTGGGAGGCTCAGTTTGGGATATAGGATTATGTAGGGTGTGGAAAACCAAAAGGTAGGCTTGTAAAAAGTCATTGCCAAGATAAAACAGGACGTTTTCTTTTTGGTCTTTGTCGATGTGAAAGGTATATAGTAGATGAGAAAAATTTACCTATAATTTAGATCATAATTTCAAGCATGTGGCCTAGGTAATGCTTTTCTACCTTGGGTACGTCGTCCTATAATCCGATATATCCTACTCTATTAACTTTGCATTAAAATGTCTTTACTAGTTGGACTCATATAGGTAATGTTGTAATTAACCAAACAAACTATTGCTCCTAATTAAAGCATTAATTATGAAATTACATGTTTAGATAGTTAAATGTTAGCTTTGAATATCGGGGTGGGTCTCATAATTGACTCATGTATTCACATTTGCAGGAATATGTTGACAACAAATTTTTTTTTTTTTTATCAATTAGTTATTGATCTAATGGTATTTATTTTTACAATATTAAAGAAGTTTTAAGTTTGAATCATTTTTTCAGATTCAATTCTTTTTTTTTAGTTTCAAAATTACATTGATATTACTAGACATTGCAATTAATTACCTCAATTTGGTCCTTGAAAATTAAAATAATTACTTTTTGTCCCTAAAATTTTATTAGTATATGCACCATGCCGCTTCCCGTGGAGAGAGAAATCATGTTGCACACTGAATTTTGGTTTTCATTTATGGTTTGATGTAGAGGATGAGTCTTTATGGCTTGATTCCAAATTGTATGCAGATTTATCTCATTAACAAAAGTCTATTGCATTTCCTCTAAAAAAGAAAATAACAGAGCCACAAAAATCTATACTAAGAGCTTCTCAGAAAAACATCTACAATAAGAGGGACACCAAGTATATCCAAATTCCAAATAACAAAAATATTATAATTACAAACCGCCACTTCAGATCGTATCATCAACAAAACAGGATTTAAAATCTTTTTTTTGGCCAACAGGATTTAAAATCTTTAATTATAAACAAATAACCAAATTGAAATTAGTTATGTATATTAATATATGCATATCATCACCCTAATTTAATAACATACGCATTAATAAAAGAAAAATGTTAATTATCTCAACACATTTTTTCAACTTTTGCTTCATAACTTACGTGGCATCAATTTATTCGACGGTGTATCTTCTTTTTTTTTTTTTTCATTAATTTCTTATAGAGAATATATGAATTTCATGTGATTTTCATGTAATTTGAAAAAGATTAATTGGAAAAAATATTGGGGCAAATAATATCTTCCTATCAAAGTTCAAACATATATAACAAATACTCAACTACTCCCCACTTGTATTCTTGCACTCCTTTTAGAGGTATGCATGTAGAGCTCCCCATATTCAAATAACAATTAATTACACAAAATATATGTAACTCAAACTAAGGAAATTTATTTATTCTAAATTTACACTAAAAGCATAGACTCAACAATTATATGCTTAATAATTATCAATAGATATAATTTAGTAAAAATCATTCATTTGAAATTAAGTTTCTTACCTCTAAACTTTGCTCGAGAATGAGAATGATAATTGCGCCCTGTTAGAATATGTCGACGGAAAAAAAATTTTAGAATGAGAGAGCCATAAGTTTGGCAGTCGGAGCGGGAGCGGCGTCAAGAATAAGAACTTTTTTGAAAGAGTTTTGTATGCGGCTGAGAGAAATAAACGAAAGAGAAGGGGAGCTTTAGGGTTTTATAGTTTTGTAATTGTCCCTTAAATATACTTATAAAAAATTCAAGGGTCATGCCTCCCGTCTCATGTCCTCTGTGCTGTAGTATTTTAAAATAGTTCTTAATGCGATATATGTTAGATTTTCTATTCGTCGAGCGCATAAATACATTTTTAGGGGCATAATTGTCACTTTTGCCCCAAATTTCTCTAATGCCCACATTTCCATGGTATAATTGTCACTCTAGTCCTTTGAAATGCTATTGGGGCATTAGAGTGAGGCACGAGTCAAAGTTTAATGTAATTTATCCTTCTTTTGTCTTGCGACTTCGGACCTAGATTTTACCTATTTTCTCATCTCATTCCAATGTCATTTATGCAAGAATATGCACAATGTATCTTATTTCTCAAGTGTTATGGAAGAAGTATTCCATGATTTATTTAGAGGGCTGCTATTTGCACACCTTTTTTTTTTCTTTTTGCACACCCCTATTAAAAAAAAAAAAAAAAAGGACTATACAGCCCTTCCTCTTCGCACACCCCTTGCTCGATCTGTTTTTTTTTCCTCCGCCCGATCACCACCTTCCTCGTACCAGCACCACCACCTTCCTCGCAGCACCACTACCTTCCTCGCAGCACCACCACCACCGCGCGCAGCACCACCCAAAACTGCCACCATAACCAGCCCGACAGCCCTTCCTCGGCTCCTCCCTTTCTTTTCTCTCTCTCTCTCTCTCTCTCTCTCTCTCTTCTTCCATCTCTCCTCTCTCCCTTCTCTCTTCCCTCCCTTTCTCTGTCGCTGCGGTTGGTTCGGTAGACAGCCACCGAATGAAACTAACGGCTTCGGCAGATAACTGCCGAACGAACCCACCGGTTTCGAAGGATGGCTGCCGAACAAACCCGCCGGTTTCGGCAAATGACTGCCAAACGGTGGTGGTGCGAGGAAGGTGGTGCTGCGCGCCTCTCTCTGGCTTTTCTCTCCGGCGACGACAACCTCAACCTAACCCACAACATCGGCGCTGTGGTTAGGTGTCGGAGCTCGTTTGTGTTTGCGGCTAGTCTTGGCGGGGTGGCTGGGTTGATAAGCTAGAGAGAGAAAAGGAGGAAGGAGAGAGAAGGAAAGAGAGAGATGTGGTGGTGGTGGTGCTGCTGCGGGAGGTGGTGCGGGGTGGCTGGGGTGGGAGGTGGGGTCGGGGGTGGGGTGTGTTTGCTGGGATGTTGGATGGCTGGGATGTGTTTGATGGATTAGGGGGTGTGCAATGAGGAATTTGGTGAGATGATTAATTTTGGGTATTTTGGTAATGAGAGGGGTGTGTTAAAGAGAAATTTTAAATTTTAAAAAAGTGAAAGAGGTGTGTAGAAGAAAAGTGTGTGCAAAAAGAAATAAAAAGGTGTGCAAATAGCAGCACTCTTTATTTATACTATGCTAAGAAAAATGTCACACACAAAAAAAGAGACATTTCACTTTTCAGGACATTCTCTTTCAATGACATTTCACATTTGTAACGTCATTAAAACCTTTATGTGGATAATACATTTTAAACGGCTTAGAAGACCATTTTGTTATGTAATGTCCTCTGCAGACAAAATATATGTCATAAAATGTGACTCTAGACAAAATATATGTAATAAAATTTGTCAATTTTGAAGTATATTAGGTACACTGGCACCCAAATAATTTAAGTTCAAAATGTAAAGGTAAAAGATCAAATTCCATGGAAAAAGAATATTAGGACTATTTAATCGGCGACTTCACAAACTGTATTTCAAACAAATTATTAACTTTATTTTTTTCCTTACTACATTTTAAAGATGATGAATCGAGACTTGCTATTCAAAGAATAGATGTGACAATTATATATATTCTATTGAGGAGTTATCTTCCATAATATATTTGAGGCACAAACTATTAATTTAATTTTTGATTACCAACTAATATCACACATGACAGTGAAATCTGCTTATCAATCCTTATTTTTTGTGGACTGTGTTGCATGCTAGAATCCTTACTATTGACTATTGAGGCTAGAATGCAAAGAGGTCTTGCTACTTATAGTTGTTGCCCCAGATGAAATCATCATTTTAGAGTCTCTTGACCACTTGTTTCAAGGTTGTGGTGGTTCAATGAAACTTTGGGATGCTTTTAATTATTTTGAGGAGTTTACTGGTTCCTTTTCTAAGCCTTTTTAAGAATTAAAGGATGTTAGTTAATTAACTTAATTGAAGTCTAAAATGTGTCTTTTTAATGGTATCCCTTGGAGCAGTGTGTTTGTGGCTGCTTTATGGCATATTTGGAAGTGGAGGTGTAAAACTGTTTTTGATCTTGCTTTTCATGTTCCTCCTTGGCCTCATGAGTTTATCCTCAATTTCTCTACGGAGTACGTGGTTTGAGGCTAACAAGAGAGCTGTTGGTATGAATGCTAGGAAGTCCATTATGGTCAAATGGCTTCTTCCTCCTGAGGGGTGGTGGAAGCTGAATACTGTAAATTCATAGACGAGTCGACATGGGTGAACTTAAGTATCTATTTAATTTATGCACAATACTCTTATAAATTTCAGAGACGAGTTGACATGGGTGAACTCCATAAATTGTAATATAAATTCTCTTTAAAAAAAAATATTTAATATTTAGTCCTTAAACTTTGACCCTTATATCAATTCAGCATACATATTTTTAGGGGTGGACATGGGTCGGTTTGATTCGGTTTAGCTCCCAAACCGTAGATCAAACTAATGCCTTCGGGTCGGTGATTTTTCAAACCAAACCAACCCAATGAAGGTGAAACAATCGAACCAAACCAAACCAATTAAAGTCGGGTTAGGTTGGTCCGTTTGATCGGTTTGGGCATGTCTCAAAATACAATTAAAATTTAGGCCCAAATTAGAACTGAATGAAACTGTCTTTAAGTTATAAAATTAATGTCTCTATTTTCTATACATGAACCCAATTCAGTGTATGTCTACTTTTATAGTGGAACAATTACAATCACATGTAAAAAAAAAAAAGTCATATATGTGAAACATTAATATTAATATATTAAAGAATAAAGTCATGTGAAAGATTAATATTAACTTATTATGATATTAAAGAACATAGGCCATGAAACTAGGGAAGGTGAGATGAGTTCTCATTGCTTTGAGCCTTTAACCATTCTAAACAATGTGAGATAAGAAACTAGACATGTGAATATTTAATTTTTTTTTTTTAAGGTTGGGTTGGGTCGGGTTTGATCAGTTATTTGGAACCTCAACCATCTAACCAACCTATTTAAAGTCGAATTGGTCGGGTTATGAATCGACCTCTCTAAATAAATCAAACCAACCCAACCCATTTTGGTTGGGTTGGTCGGGTTGCATTGGGTTATGTCCATCCCTCCATACTTTAGAGACTCCAATATTGTCAATTCCGTTAAATCTCTATTAAAAATCACATAACCCCATTTTCAAGGGTACAATAGTCCTTTTGTTTGTTTGTCTGTTTTTTTTTAATTCTCTCATATTTTCTCTCCTTTATCCCTCCTCCTTCTTTCTTCATCCCTTTTCTGTATCCCTTTACCTTTTCGGCTCTTCCTCTCTAACTATACGTCCAAAAGCTTTGTTCATTATTTTTGTTTTGGTCCAAGCTTTTGTTTATTCATTCAGTTCTCGTTCTCTCTTTGTTTGGTTCAGCTCTATTTCTAGGCCACCTTCAACCAGAAGTCATCTTCAGAACCACATTTCCTAGGCCTTCAACCTTGGATGTAGAAGAGTTTCCCATGAACAGTTGCTCCTCATAAATGGTTAACTTCTTGATAGGTAGTGAACATCTTCCTATCAGAACAGAAATGGCGAGTAACTCCAGTGTCGACCCACCATTCCTTGGTATTGCCTACCAAATTGACTTCAAATACCATGGCCTAGAGATTTATATCAGAAATCTCAGTAGCCAACTTATCCTCCTCGGTCATATTAACTTCAGTAGTCTTCGTGAATTTGCCTTGGCCTTTACGGTTGCGACATTGGTTGGCATAGTGACCCATCTTGTTGCAATTGAAACACTTGCCTTTAAATTTCTTAGAGTTTCCTCGGTTTGATCCCTCACCAGCGTGCTTCGATCCTCTTTTAATTTGTTGTTCTTTGTGTAAGAATTAAATGGACTGATGCCTTGTTCTACTCGGAGTCAATATTACACTTATACTTAAGATACAAATAATAGGTTTATTAATAAGACATAAATCAGCAAGTCCATCTTAAATAGATTACTTATCTGAGTTGGACTAGGAAAACTAAGTTACTTAAAAGCCTTATACTATAAACAAGGCAATGATCCAGCAAAGTCTTTATAGAGTCCTATTAGGATTGGATTCTGGAGTCCTTGATGGGAGGAACTAGGAATCTATGAGTACTCTATATAAGCACAGGTCCCTAGTCACACAGCTTAACACTTAGAATCAATAAGCTCTGCCCCATTGTGTGAGAGGTTAATTCATTGCTGTGATGGCTAGAAGACTTGAGCATCTTGACTTGAGGTATTTAATTTGCTAGCAGTATGTCTTCATCAGGTTAGTAGTTAATTATATATTACAGTTATATGCTTAGCAGTAGAATCATATTGATCTTGAGTTATACTTGTATCTGTTGATTTGTGTATGCTACATAATTTATGTTTTCAGCTATTACATGTGGTATCAGAGCCTCTATACACAAACTAGAGATCAAGATAAAGTTGTTTCAGTTTTTCGATCACATGGTTTTACTGATAAGTTCATGTAACTAAATTTATACTAATGCTTGAAATCAATATAATATATGTATAAAGCACTGAATAAATAAAGCATGCTATAGTTTGTTCAATGTAACAAATTTCAACGAATATAATATTATACATATATATTGGTATGGCTTGCATTATTGGGAATTTGGGAAACACCAAAAGGTGCACAGAGATTAAAAGGAAGCACCATGCGGTGCGTTTTGGGTTAATCAAAGAAACACTCTATCAGACCATTTCCCCATTTGTTTTCATCCCGCGTTTTTTTGGGGGTTTTCCTCTTTTAGTGTTTCTTTTTTGGCACAATTTTGGTTGTTTTAATCAATGGGTTTTTATTTTAAGATCATTCCAGCACCTATTTCATGCTTTATTTCACCAATTTTTATTGTTTTTTCATGAAATTCGAAGGATTCATCAATGTTAGTTATTGGGTTTTTCCAATTTCAATTTTATGGCAGATTTTGCATGAATCCTTGCTGTGGATATATTCTGAAACTTCTATTAAGCATGATTACAGTGATTATTTGCTTCGATTTTCACTTGCTTGATGAAATTAATTTTTTTTTTGGGTTCATGATTTTCTGGGCTTGTTGTCATCTTGAGTTATGATTGTTTATTCATCTATACTTGCTGAAATTACTTTTGTATGATGAAAAATTTGTTGGAAAATCAAAGTTCAGGAAATTTCTTATTGGCGGTGGATAGTTTTTCTGTTTCTACTAATTTTGTGGCTGCTAATAGAGTATCTATAATATGAAATTTTATATGGATATTATGATCTTAAGATTGCAGGAACATAATGCAAAAGGTTGTGATTAAGACAAGCAATATTTTTGCTTGACAGTACTGTTTATTTATTTATTTTTTCCTAACTTATTTTTGCAGAATTGTTTTATTTTGAGCACTCTGTTGGGCTAGATGGCATCTGGGTCATCTAGCATATGTTTTTCCTGCAATACATGTTTTATTAGAGTGTTTACATGTTTTGCTATGAACATAATAAAAGAAAAGGATCAATGCTTCTGGTAAGCTCACAGCAAGTGGGCAAGTATTTTATGATCTGCACCTAAAGATTGTCTGTTGAGCATCAAGAATTATATGTGCAGTTCACAAATACATACATGAATTTTTATTTGGTACGATCCTGTGGAGTAATTAAGTTTCATGTTTACAGTCACATAACTATATATATTGGTTGTTCCTTTACTAATTAATAAATCTATACATAAGTGTTTTCTATTACCTTATACATAACCATATTGTTTATTATCTTATTGCTGAATTTTGTGCATATATACAGTCCATGTATGTTGTATTCATCAGTTAAGTAAGCATTGGTAATTCAGCATATGCAAGGATTAACTAGGTTATGTATTCTATCCGCTGCAGAATTGTAATAAGTTTAACAATTCAAATTGAGAACATGATCTAGTAGATATGATCATAGTTTTCAAGGTGTTAGATAACACAAATCCTTCTGCATCTTGGGAGTTATGATCAATAAAGTATGTTCTCAGATCATAAGAAGGTAATTCTGCATTCTTTAGGTGGTTGTTGGTTCTCTTAAGAGAGGGAAAGCCATCTGAGCACTTAAAGTGCAGAATTGACATGTCACAGCCTGACTATGAGGCCAGTTTCTTCTTTTGGATATAATTTCTACTAAACAAATTGCAGAAAGCATATTCAGAACAAAGGCACCCATAGCAGATTGGGGACATGATTCATTGCATTCATCTTTTCTACATGAACACAACAAATTCGATTCATGTAGAGAATATTCAGTTTTTGGTTTTTGGTTTTTACTAAATAAGGGTTTTTCTCCCAAATCAGACCATTCGTTCTTTTCCATGTTACTTAAATTATGTATACATGTATATCTGCAAATTTTTTCATGAGGTTATGTGTTAATAAATTTTTCACTCTGCTGCATATATTATATATCTGATACGTAACCTTATTAGGTTGTTTACTTATTGATTAAATCCTATATTGTACAAAATGGTAATTCAGAACATGCAAGAATCAATAAGGTTATGTACTTACATATATATAATCCACTACAGAAATGACGTTAAACCTATGATAAGTTTCTTGGGTTTTGTTTATAGTTCTCATTATGTCAGAAATAACAAATCCTTCTGCATAATGAGTGTTGTAATCCAGCTAACAGTACTTGACATCATATAGATTGAAAGTCTGAAATTTTAGGTGTTTGTTAGCTCTCTTTAAAGGGATAATTAAAGCCGTCTGAATACTTAAAATACAGAATTCACATATTGTTTCCTGCTTATAAAATCAGTTTTCCTATGTAGTTGGAAATTCTGCTGAACAAATTGCAGAAAGACCATCTAGAAGAAGGGATCTTATAATGGAATATGATACATAGTCTTAACTACATGAACAGAACAAATATGTTTCATGTGGTCAAGGACACCTGCAGATTGGGGTACATATGAATATATTTTCAATGCAGATATGAAAATATATTCTTTTAAGCATATTTAATCAAATTTAAGTGTTATTTGGTTCTAACTGCAGCATCCATGAGTTTTTTATAATCTAGCATTGAACCACTTAATGGTCACAATTTCAAGAAGTGGAAGCATGACATTGAAATTGTGTTAGGTCTCAATGATTTAGATTTGGCACTAAGAGAAGAGAAACCAGCTGCAATAACAGCAACTAGCACTGCAGATGAAAAGGATTTCCTTTTGTCCATATTGACGTGGGAGGTTTTTTTTTTTTTATAAAGGAAGTGTATATAGTTTTATGATCTAGTGCTACAGCATGGTTTACTCTCAGTCTATAGGTGTGAGTTAATTGTGTTTATAAGGCATTTCTTGGGGATTAAGTTTAAAGATTAAATTAAATTTTCAGTTATGAATTCCTCTGCTAGCTATCAATTCCATTGAACCCCTGAATGGTAGCAATTTTAAGAAGTGGAAGTGAGATTTAGAGATTACTTTAGTTCTCTTAGATCATGACTTAGCCGTGGTTAAGAACTTTCATGTTTTTCCATTATGGATTCCAAGTTTTGTTTTGTGCGCGGCTAAACTATCAGGTATCTATGAATTATGGAGTCTTGGTTTGATATATATATATATATCTATGAATTTATACATATCAGTTTCTGTTTTGGACGAATATATATACCTATGTCTGTATGTCTCTCGATTTCCTTCAGTTAATTAACATCTATTAGTTTTGCTTCCATGGTGTAATAAGCTTTGGATACTCTCACATATATTATTCAAAGTTATATATGTAATTATATTTGAATAATTAATCAATTTTCATGATCAAGCAATGTCGGCAAGTACGTGCAGTTATATTGATCCGAAAGAAATATACATATATATAAATGTTTGTTATTATAAAAAATTATAGATCAATTAGTATATGCATAACTTCATGATCTTGACTTAATGTCGGCATATGTATCCGCTTTGATATGTACATGGCATGATTATCAATAAAATGCATTGCATCACGAAATCAGACCATTGCATGCACTCAAGTCCCTTTTATTGTTGATAAATATATCGAACATATCTATTCCTCTTTGATTGATCCTGCTGCCTTATATATGCTTAGAGTCATGCATATGTGCTATTTATATATATATAAAGATATAATGCAATTTTGTTGATAAAGGATCTGAATTTGGTTTGATATATGCATTTATTCAATTAGTGTATATATATTAAATTTGTTCATGCAGAACAGAAAAGTGGAGCTATGTGGGAAATTAAATTTTCTGTGTGCATTATTAAAAATTATTTGTTATGAAAAGTTAATCTGAAGTCTGCTGATCGATTTCATATATCCATGTGTGTTGATTTCCATCATGTTTATTTATGTGAGTACTATATATGACGAATTTCATTTAGATCAAGTTAATGCTTTTCTTGAACAGTTTATATGATCGATCATGATGAAACTGCTATGTTTATGGTCATTTACTTATTACATATATGAAATTTATATGTGAATTTGAAGTAGGCATTAATGCTGGTATGTGGCTTTAGATATTCATTGAAGTTTATGTAGAGTTTGAATTTTGACTATAAATTAGATTATCGTTTTTTAATTAATTTGAGCAATGGAGCACTTTTATGGCAGGTAGGAAATTGCTTGATGTAATTTGCTTGGTACAGGTAGGAAATTGCTTGATGTAATTTGCTTGGTATATGAATGTGTTTTAGCCTTAACTGATTCAGTGCATGACCATGATATATATATATAATTAAAGCACTTGTGGTCGATTATATGCATTCATTATGATTCAGTTTGTAGATGGCGTAACTTATATTCATATGTGGAAGTATCACTTTATGCTTATGTATTTGATCAAGATCAGTTTCTTAGTTTTGCATATTTTAGGTGAATTCAAAATATTTTATTTACTATTTTGAGTATGCAATAAAGGACATTCAGTAGCATATTATGTTTCTTGCTCAAAAGTGTAACATAGTTATGCATGTAGTCTCTTTGAACATAGAAATTGTGTTCATTAAATTTCTACTTTATAAGTGGCTTTTTTGAGACCCTTTTGATTAGTGGGAGTTAAAATATTTGTACACTGAAGGGTTAATGATCACTTATATATGGATGCTTCACTTTTAGATGCTTCAGTTTAGTGGGAGCTTTAGAAATAGTGGGAGCTTCAGTTCTATCAGTACTACTGATTTTCTGCATTTCAGTTGTTAAGGCAGACAATAAGTGCCATAAATTCAATTTCGGTTATTTGAATTTTTTCAGTTATATTAAAATTGAACTAGACTTATCATGATTTCAGTTTGTCAGCTCAATTCTAATATATATGGTTTTTCAGTTTAAATTTTAAAGTATATATATACATACATTGTGGTATTCACATGTGTACCTATATAGATTGTGACATTGTCATTAAGATAATGCAGACAATAATTAAGGCATAATGTCTGTGCATGTGTATAGAGATCTTGCTAATAAGATTTTGTGATCTTGCATTTGGAGAAGGCAAAATCATTAAGAAGGACCGAGTTTACAAGTTTAATGCTGTGTAAAACACAGCTACTTTGTAAACCAATTTTCATTTTCATGCCTTGTAAATGACTTATGTGGGATATGGTATTGGCATCAATGACTATGAGTGGATTAAGCAGTTTAATGACTTAATTGCATCTCATAATCTGGTGTTCAATATAATATCTTGACAAAGTTGAGCTAAGTCTTGTTAAATAATAAAACCAGCGCAAATTCAGATTACTTGCAGTATTGTGTAAATGTGATGATTAAGAACAATGCTTGTCCAAGTGGGAGAATGTAAGAATTAAATGGACTGATGCCTTGTTCTACTCGGAGTCAATATTACACTTATACTTAAGATACAAGTAATAGGTTTATTAATAAGACATAAATCAGCAAGTCCATCTTAAATAGATTACTTATCTGAGTTGGACTAGGAAAACTAAGTTACTTAAAGGCCTTATACTATAAACAAGGCAATGATCCAGCAAAGTCTTTATAGAGTCCTATTAGGATTGGATTCTGGAGTCCTTGATGGGATGAACTAGGAATCTATGAGTACTCTATATAAGCACAGGTCCCTAGTCACACAGCTTAACACTTAGAATCAATAAGCTCTGCCCCATTGTGTGAGAGGTTAATTCATTGCTGTGATGGCTAGAAGACTTGAGCATCTTGACTTGAGGTATTTAATTTGCTAGCAGTATGTCTTCATCAGGTTAGTAGTTAATTATATATTACAGTTATATGCTTAGCAGTAGAATCATATTGATCTTGAGTTATACTTGTATCTGTTGATTTGTGTATGCTACATAATTTATGTTTTCAGCTATTACACTTTGACCCACTCTCTACAACATTTACCATGGCTTCCATGGATTGACCCTCAATCTTCTTTTCAGAGTTATATATGGTTGCATGTCTTCCTCGATCCTCAATCTCACGATCAAGTCTTTTAGTCTCATCTCCTTGTGCTTATACTTGAGATTACTCTTGAAATCTTTCCAAGCAGGTTGTAATTTTTTAATCATCGTAGCCACTTGAAACGTCTCAGGAAGTTTCATATCATCAGCTTCAATTTCATGCATAATGAGTTGAAATTCTTGGACTTGATTGATAACCGTCTTGGAGTCTTTCATTTTGTAATCAAGAAATCGACTGACCACAAATTTCTTCGAGGTAGCATCTTTAGTCTTATATTTCTTGTCAAGAGATTCCCACGTACAGGACCTTCACAATCTTGATTGAACTATACACGTTGTATAGTATATTGTCCAATCCATTAAGGATGTAGTTCCTGCAAATGTAATCTGAATGGTGCTTTGCATCTACAACGGCGCCCACTTCTTCTTTAGTTGTCCCAGGTACAGGAGCATCCTCTTTCAGAAAACTTTGCCAAGTTTAGAGTGGTAAGGTAGAACATCATCTTTTGTTGCCACGTCTTGAAATCAATCCCTTTGAACTTCTCAGGCTTCTCACCATGATTGGTGGAAGCAGGGATCACCAAAGGTATAGCACTAGCCATATTTGTACTCTCATTTTCCTTACTAGTAGAATTACTAGTATCACCCATTTTTCTTTAACAGAGGAAAAACAACAATTTCAACATATATATTGCAAATAAAATACTTTGCAATAAATATAGCAATTTAACAAACTTCTTGTCTTAAGATTGTAGGAAAATTGATAGGATAAATTGCTATACTTATTGATAATTGAAAATATTAAAATCACAAGTACAAAATAAATGCAATAAAATAATAATAAAATAACCTTAACAGATCGAGGCTAGAATTAGATTCTATAGCCTTAAGACAAGATCGCCCCTCACATGTGCTTTAAGATTTGAATTAGAGAATGTCTCCCAGGATACAACGATATTTCTTCTCACGGAAGTAGCACTCCAATCCACAAGAAACATCGAACCAAAATGTGTTTAAACTCTCACAGAACACTTGAAAATTAATTCTAAGTATGATACTATAATAAAGCTCTCTAACTTTAAGATGAATTGAATGAATGAAGTAGTTGTGGGGCTTCTCTATTTATAGTGGTTTATAATCTCTTCGGAAAGAACATGACTGAAGTGGTTTATAATCTCTTCGGAAAGAACATGACTGAAACCCAACAGTTGCATTACTTGAGAAATGCAACTTTTCAATGAACAGTCATATATATGTATCAAAACCACTCTTCCATTTGAAAAGGTACATACAAGGTTTGTTTTTATTAATCAAAGACTAGGTGCCTTTCCAATGAAAGGTTATGTGTATTTCCAACGAAAGACTATGTCCCTTTTCCCATCAAAAAGTGTATTAATAAAACAAACCAGCTAGTGCCATTTATCAATTAATGGTTCATTCAAACAAAAATGTGTTATATTCTCTTTAATTACATTTTGTTTGTTAATTGTCTTATGGAAGGGAATTGATGATTTGAAGTTTAGTTTTAATTGAGGAATTTATGATTAGATATGGGTTAATTTTTACTGCGCGTGGGTTTAATTTTTCTCATATTAATTTGTTTTTAGATTTTAGATTATGGGATAGCCGCATAGCTAGCATTGAGCTTCAATGTGTTTAGAGTGCTGGTTTAAAATTCAAAGAACAAACAGACTTAGGAGAAATTATTATGTATAACCGATATATTGACACGTGGTATAACCAGTCTATGTGTTATAATATGAGTGGATGTTATTAATACTATACTATACTAATATAAACACATCACCCAATAATACTCTTACACGTTAGATTGGTTATACCACGTGGCGGTATATCGGTTATACCCTATAATTTTTCCAGACTTAGAGGCATCAAATCCGCATAGAGAGAGAGAGAGAGGATAAAGAAGAGGGAGAAGAGAGACACAAGAGAGAAAAATAACCAAAATAACCCTAACAAAAATCACGTGAGCGGCATATGGCCGTTTCTTGGAGGAAAAATGTAATTAGGCTTACGAAAGAGGCATTTTAAAGTTGAGAGAGCACATTTTAAAGGTTTGGCTTGGGTTTGGGGGGGAAGGATGAAGGATATGGAGGGGGTGGCCTGGGTGGGGGAAGGGTGAGGGAGGAAGGGGGAATGAGGGGGCTAGGTGGGGAGGTGAGGCCGGGCCGGGCCTGGCCTGGCTTTGTTTTTTTTTTTTTTTTTTCAATTTTATATAATTTAAGGGTTTTATTGATTTTTTTTATTAATTTTTGTCCACGTGGCTTTTTTAAAAGACAAGTCAACGTTTAGTGGTGGGTCCGCTTATGCCACGTCAGCGCTACATATGCAGTTAACGGTCCTTCTAACGGTCAAAGTAACGGAGGTACTAAGTTGACGAAATATTGAAGTTGATGTACCCGAATGAAAGTTTTTGAACATGAGGTACCCAGTTGACAAGTGATGTATAGTTGATGTATATATTTGTAATTAACCTAAAGATTTTTTATGAATTAATAGAATTTTTTATAAATGACTTTATTATGAATTAAAATTTTTTATTATGAATTAAAAATATTTTCTTATAAATTAAAAATATTTTCTTATAAATTTTAAAACAACTTCGGTCTCTATCTAAAAACTGTTTTTCTAAAGAACTCAAACCTAATTATCTCTTATTTCAATAAGTAATCATTTCAAACTAACCATTTTTTTTACTTGAAATAAGCCTGTAAAAATGGCCCTGGGTTGGCCCGATCCAACTCTTATTTAAGGTTATAGGTTAACCGATCATATGTTATCTGTGGCTTAGCTCAGCCTAATATTTGAGAGAATGAGAAGTATTATCCTACAATGAAAAATTATAATTTTGTGTAAATGTTTATAAGGATCTTGAGACTCTCCATATATTAGCAATTAATTTTAGGTTGAATGCTCTAATTTCCTTCAATGTTATAGATAGGGTTAACTTGACTCCATGTTATAGGCTTGTTTAATTTGATTTGTTTGTGCTAAGAATAGCACCTGGGTCTTAGACATTTGGTCACTGGCCGACCTAAATAAAAAAGCCTTTAGTTTGAGTGAGAACTTAATAACTTTTAAGCTCAAACTCCATCAAAATCAATTTAAATTTGTAATTAATCAAAGAAAGGGCAAAATGACCTAATGTGTTTGCTAGGGCCCAATAGGGCCGATCCAGTGGCCTGCCCATATGTCCTTAGGTTTTTAGGCCCTAAGCCTAGCTTAAGTAGGATAGGGTCGGCCCCGGCTTGACCCATCCAACCCGTAGGCAAAAAGGCCCCGGTTCGAGTAGAGCTTAGACCCTTCTCTTCTAAGACTGAGATGGCCGAATTAGCCTATATTATAAGTCTAATTTCAATTGTTAAAGTTAAGTTATAATTGAGATTGAATTAAGAAAAAAAATATACTCGAGTTTTCGATTCGCATCTCAACTCATCTATTGTTATCATCCTCATCTTTTTTAGTTTAAAATAAATTAATTATGTCATATGTGGGATTAAGTCGGGATGTGAACTAAGATAAGATATATACGACATCTCAACTCACATGTTGACATCATCTTCATATATTAGGCCCATTAAAAAAAAAATGTTAAATTTCTAAAGTTTTTTAAAAAATTATTAATTTTCTAATGGATTACATGTTAGGAAGAAAACTTTTAATTCTACATGCTAGCTAGTACTCGTACTCTTCCATTCTCTTATTTATTTTGGTGGATTACTAACTCAAAGAACTATTGTAATTTGCAGATCTTAGCAATGGGTGCTATTGACACATCCGCAATCGTATTAGAATGGGCAATGTCCAATCTGCTTAATCATCCCAACATCTTAAAAAGGGCTAAAGTTGAAATGAACAATTAACTTTTCAAAACTGCACCTCATCTCCAAAATATCATCTCCGAGACTCTTCGCATGTACCCACCCGTGACCCGGCCCACTGCTAGCACCACATTTTTCATCCGAATATCCGACGACTGCACCATCGGTGGATTCGACGTGCCACGTGGCACAATCGTGCTAGTCAATGCATGTGCCATACATAGGGATCCTAAGTTGTGGGACGATCCAGAAGATATCAAGCTCGAGAGGTTTAAGAAAGGGATGTGGCATACAAGCTTATGCCATCTGGGCTGGGAAGAAAGGCTTGTCCTGGAGTGGGCCTGGCCCAACGTAAGATCGGCTTGACATTGGGGTCATTGATTCAATGCTTTGAGTGGAGGAAAGTTTTTTTTTTGTCAAAGTACATTTTTAATCCTTGTACTTTTACGAAACTTTCACTTTGGTCCCCATTGTTTTAGTTTTGACAATTTCAGTCTTGTACTTTCATTACATTTTCAATTATGTCCAAACTATTAACTTCGTTTATTTTTTATACGAAAATATGACGTGACAACATATATGAATGAACATTTAGGCATTCCATGATTAATGACGTTTGCAATTAAGTCCTATCGAATGTTCGTTGCATGCAGATGCATCTTCTTACTTGCATATGCATATTTTTTGTTTGCAGATGTATCTTTTTTTGCTTACAGATGCATCATTTTTTTTTCTTGTAGATGCATTTTTTTGCTTGCAGATGCGGGTTGCATTTGCAAGTGCCGAGCGTTCGACAGATGCTTCATCGAATGCTCGGTGAACAGTTTGAATTTCTACTTAAGTTTTCGACCCAATTGAGATTTGACTTAACTTTTTTTCTCATTTTGGACTTCTAAGTAAAGGACCTGCACTGAAGTAATTCCGATATTATGAGAACCCTCACCAAGAGGACAACCCCAATCATTCAAGAAACTAAGCTTCCATTGCATGTACATATTTTAAAGTAACACATACTGATATGTAGAGATAATGCTGAAGACAGTTTGATAGAATGACATTCTTGGGCCTGGGTCTTAATTTGGGCTCCATGGTGTTGCTAGGCCCAGGAGTATCGTTAAGTTTGTTTTTGGGCCTGGGGCCCACATTCACACGAAGTTGTTGTTCCCGCCACACAAAAAGCGTTGTTCTTGGTAGTTGGTGTTTGTCATTTCCAAGTAGCCCCCCCCCCCCCCCCCCCCACCAGTACTTTCTCTACAGACTCATCAGCTCCCTAGGGTTTCCCACAGCCATGGCCCTAATCTCCACACAAACCCTAACCCTCCAATCTCCTCCATCTCTTCGTTCTCATCCATCTCTCTTCGCCCCCTCCCAATCTCCATCTCTCTCACTTCCCAATCCTCACTCTCTCTCCCTCTCCTACTCCCCAAAATCAACAACACAGTTTAGCAGCAGACGACGTGTCGTTTCCAGAGCCACCACCGCGGCCTTGGATTTCAACCCCAGTATCGGTGAGATCCTCGGCGACGTTAGCATTTTCACCGCTGCTGGTGAGTCCGTCCAGTTCAAGGACCTCTGGGATCAGAACGAGGTTTCTTTTTTACTCTGTATTTTTTATTAATTACATGTTTTAGCGTTGATTTCAATATTTCTGGGATTTCAAAGCAAATTTTAAGATTCTTCGTGGAGTAACCCTTTTGCGATTTGTCATTTTGTGGGTTTGAAAGCTCCAGTCTTGGTCATATGAGATTTGCTTTGTTGCATTTCGCTGTTAATATCCATGGAAAATGCACATGCATTTAGAAGGTAGAGTGCATCCATTTTACACTTGACGGTAAAGATGGTACAGAACAAACTCAGTTGGTGAAATGTGACTTTTCTAAGCATTCGGTAGCAAAGTGAAAATTACGCTATTCAATAGAGAGGGATAAACTATATTAAATTTTTAGGATTATGATCCTAATTATATAAAAAAAAAATGGGGGGCGGGGGATGGTATTTATATTGCTGTCTTTTTTTAAATTTCATACACATAATCCAGATATTTGTATTTCATGGAGAACTTTTGAGTTTTTACGTAGCAAAGAAAGAGAAAATAAAGGATGTCTATTGTCACAACTCACAAGCAATGTAATTATAATGATACATACTATAAAATGTGGAATAATTATGAAAAAGCTGTATGTTTGCTTGTTCTGATGTAGCGTATTAGTTTTTGATATAGTTTCTTGTTCATTTTGTTGCAGGGGGTGGCTGTTGTTGCGCTATTGAGGCACTTTGGATGCCCTTGCTGGTAACTACTTAACCAGTTTTTTATAATCGGTTTATCTGAATTGCTGGATGTTCTTATGATTTTTTACTTCTTGTGCTTGTTGTTTTAAGTTGGGAACTTGCTTCAGCTCTAAAAGATTCAAAAGCGAGATTTGACTCAGCTGGAGTGAAACTGGTTGCAGTCGGTGTTGGTAGTTCTAATAAAGCATGTATCCTTGCAGAACGGGTATCTTTATCTTCCTTTTTGTGTCACCACAATGTTATTCAATCTACACTTTATAAAGTTGCATTTGATGCTACAATCTTTTAGGGTCATATTTATACTTTAAATGCTTGTTAAATATCAACTGGATATGGCATGACAAGAATATGTGTTAAACAGGGATACATTTTTGTTGAACATGCGTCAGGAATATATTCTAGTGGACACACATCCAGTATACATGTTTGATTAGGGAATTGGATACTAATTTTGTTGGATAATAGTTCTAATCCTTGTTTCTGATACATGAACATCTCAAAATGAGTGGTAAATATTTATAATACATTAAGCATGTTACTTTTCTGACCATCAAAGAAAAAGCAACTTGACAGTAATATTTTATTTGGGGGTTCCATTCATGTGTTACAAATAGAACTGAGGAAAACTTCCCTGCAACAGGGATTAGTGACGTGGCATCTCCAACATAGAGGATGAGGTTTGAGACCCACCCTCCTCTCTGTTGGTGATGCCACATCACCAATCCCTGTTACAGGGAAATTTTTCTCAATAGAACCACATATTTTGAACAGATGCTTTACTACTGAATGCTTGGAAATGCATCTGGCAAAAAAAGATAAATCTCCTTTAATTTGTTTCTTGGGAACAGTATTTGTATTGTATGAGGTGCATGTGTCATCTCTTTACAAGCATAATAGTTTATCTTCCCCATCTTTTACTCTAAAACTCTCTTTCTCTTCCTCCCACCATTTTTTCACCAAACTTGATGTCCTCCATTCACCCTTCTCCTGGTTAACATGCCGCTGAAAATGAATTTAAATCAGACTCTTTTTCTTGTGTTAGTGTCTCTTAAAAGTGTCTCGTATGAGTGTAGAAAGTGTTTTTTTTTTTTGTTAAGAGGCACAGCAAGAATTTGTATGTAAAATCCATCTTTCATGGTCTGGTTGTGTTCGTTATATTTGGTCCGGCCTTTTCTGTGGTTCTTTGATGACATTGTGGTTGGTGGACCAGCTTTGACTCCTTGATCATGAACAATTTAATGTCCTCATGGTTGGGTTTCTGGTGGCTCCTATATATGTTATGGTCTTATCTACCTTTGATATTATGGTCTCATTGATATAAAAGAACATTAACTATGTGTGTTAAAGTAGCTCTTACCTTATTGACTCGTTATGATGAAAAAAAGAAGAAAAAGAACTCACAACTTATTGGATCAAAATTACCCAATAACCAAAAATCACAGCTGTGATCTGTGTACCTTCATATCATCAAATTGTTTTCAGCATTTTCGAACTTCTAGTGGAATGATTCATGTTAATTAGTTCAACTGTAACTCGTAAGGGAGTCAAAAAAATTTAGTTCAGAATATAATCATATATTTTGCACAATTATAAAGACATAAATGACAAGAAACTTTATGGGAAATCATAAAAAACTAACTGAAAGAAGATCCCAACAACAACTGATAATTTTTACAGTATTGTAACAGAAGAAAAAGAATATCCATAAATATATATATATATATATACATATATAGGGTCAATTTCTATAGCCACATTTTCCTACACATTATGACACATTTAAAACCGTTGGATTAAAGTACTTTTAATGGCTGAGATTCTAACATGGAATATTATTTTAAGAAAATTATTATATATTGAAACAAACTTATGTTTCAATTTCTATTCTCTCTCCTCTCCCTTCACAAATCCCAAAAGAAGTTGTGTTTGCTCTTGGGACTTGTGCAAAGAGACAATGAGAATTGAAACACAACTTCTCATAGCGTTAGTCCCAATGTATATTAAATTTTTTAAGACAACTATCCATGTGATTAGATATAATCTCAACCATTGGAAGTGCTTTAATCTAATGGTTGAAAATGTGTCATAATTTTTGTTTATATATATATATATAAAGCATTTATCAAGATGCTTATGGCCCATGTGGAGACTTAGAATGACAATCTAATTTAATGAAAATGACCCATGCAATGTTTCTTTGACTTTCTTGCTCAGAATACATGCTAATCACATATGGCCAGCCACTATCATGTCATGTGACTTGTTTATTTAAGAAATAGTTCAATTGATGAACTGTTGACATGATTGAATGATTTGATCACTATATTTACTTCATATGTTCGAAAGTTTCCAAATTTTAGGAACCTTTGGACAAAAGTAATAGATATCATTTGGTGAAGTCATTCAAACATGCTATCTATGATGGGCCATAATTTTCTTAAATAAGCATGCCATGTGACATGATAATGGTTGATCATACTTGATTATATGTTTTCCAATTGTAGGAAGCTGTTTGCAGCTACTGTGACCAAATTGTGTTATTACTTTGCTTGTTTCATTACCTATTTAAGTAAACAGGTACTAGGAGCTCCATGTCAAAAGTACTGGAGTTTGACACAAGTAATAGGTCTACTTTTGATGTATAATTTTCTATGACATTACTTTGCTGAGAAACTTGGATTGGATTATTGCAGAATGTGTGATCATCTTTTTTAGAAAAACTTTTATACAACATAGATCTTGTAATTATTCTTAAATGCTCATAAGCCATCATTGCAATTTCTTAATTATATTTTTGCATACTTACAATACTGATACCGTGGGCTATTTTTTGTTGATCCCTGGGATGATTATTTTGCCCGCGATGTTTCTTGTTTAGTTACCATTTCCAATGGATTGCCTTTATGCTGATCCTGAACGCAAGGTAATAATATGTGCTACAGTAAATATGTCCAATAGATGAATCTCTTATTCTGGTGATTGTAACACTGACTTGACACTTCTTTAATAGGCATATGATGTTCTGGGCTTATACTATGGATTTGGTCGAACATTCTTCAATCCAGCTAGTGTAAGTTATTTTCCTGCTTTCTGGTTATTATCTTTCAAGGAGAATATTTATGATATGCATGTGTTTTTTGTAAACTTCTGACATGACAGGCAAAGGTGTTTTCAAGATTTGAGGCTCTGCAGAAAGCTGTAAAGAACTATACCAGTGAAGCCACTCCAGACGACAGAAGTAGTGTGTTACAACAGGTTTGATCTATTATCTCCAGTATTTGAGGAGTTGTATTAAATGCACATCTTGGTCATGGACTTAGTTCACACTTAATTCTTCTAAAATGATCTCTTACTTTTTTCCTTTTGATTATAAATCAGGGAGGGATGTTTGTCTTCAAAGGTTCTCAATTGTTGTATGCAAGGAAAGACGAAGGGACAGGTGATCATGCCCCATTAGATGATATCTTGGATGCTTGCTGCAAAGTTCCTGTTGCCTAAAGCTCTGCCACAGATAGATTTTTTAGTTATGAGGCATGGTATTCAAATTTGACCCAGTGCTGTGATTCATATTTCATGCAGTAGAAGTCAGAAAATCATAGGCTGCTTGCTCAACCATGCCTATCTATACATTTGTATAGTTGAATTTCAATGTATATTCATATATGCCATTATGTCATTATATTATATAGATTGGCAAAGCACTAGAAAGGAAAATATTCCTACGAAGTGGAGTTTATTATTGTAAATAATAGTAATAGGATGTTTTGTGCACCTTTGAGCGTATGACACAACTTTCTGAACTGTAAAGATAACTGAATATACTGATTCCATTGCCAGAAGTGAACTGAGGTGTTGCTTTTTCCATCCCTCTCCCTTCAACTACATTTTCTCATCATGGTTCTAAAGATGCTGCCTAAACAAATTTGAAGAAACTTATTAGAAAAAACCACAGATTTTAATTTTGAGAGGACATAATCTTTTCACATTGCCTTAGATTTTGAAGTTTGTTTTTAAAATAGGCTTAATTGTGTTTTTACCACCCAAAGTTTACATTGATTTTCACTTTACCACCCAAAGTTTACATTGATTCCCACTTTACCACTTAGAAATTTATTTGTCCTACTTTATCACCCAAAATTTACATTGATTCCTACTTTATCACTCAAAACTATTTTTCGTGTCCCAGTTAACTTTTTTCCGTCTATTCTGTCACTCTAGATTCAGGGGGTAAAGTAGGAATCAATGTAAACTTTGGGTGGTAAAGTGGGAATCAATGTAAACTTTGGGTGGTAAAATGGGACAGATAAAGTTCTGGGTGGTAAAGTGAGAATCAATGTAAACTTTGGGTAGTAAAGTGGGACAAATAAAGTTCTGGGTGATAAAATGGGAATCACCCAAACTTTGGGTGGTAAAAACACAATTAAGCCTTTAAAATATTAGAGATTGGAGATTGGGTACGCTATTTTCACATTGCGTTCGGGTACGCTTTTGCCTTAATCTTTTCACACAGCCCAACTAATCACAACTACTCGTTGGTCTACGGATAATGCGAAAGGTGGGACCTAAGACTACCCAAATGTGTAGGAAATCTAATACTAGTAAATCCCTATTTCCTATTAATTAGATTACTTTATAAACTCTAAACCCTTGACTCAAAAAAACCATAAAACATTTTAATTTTATTTTCTTATATTGGCGAGAGGGATTTATCTTCTCATGGTTGTTATATATTTTGTATACATATATAAACTCCTTTACTTTCATTTCATGTCTTTAAGAATTTATTAGGGTTTCTAGGATAATTGGTTTCTAGCTATGGAAACGGTGGATGGATAGTTGTTTGTGGGTGGATTATCAAGGAAGATTACTGAAGTTACTTTGAAAAAACACTTCAGCAAATATGGTAAAGTAAAAGAGTATGTTATTATTATAGACAAAGTCACTCGTAAACAAAAGGGATTTGGCTTTGTTACCTTCACTGACCCATTGATTGCTAAGAGAGCCTTGCAAGAAGAGCACTTCATCCTTGGTAGAAAGGTTAGTTAATTTCAATTTCCTTTTTATTGATTTCTACAACATTGATGTTCTAATTTTGAATTAAATATTTATTCAATCTTTTATCAAACTATGTAAAATAAAATGTTTATATTAAGAGCACTGCTATACTCACTAAATTGATTTATACAACACAAAGTTATGTTTCTTTTTCCTAACACGGCTAAGCTATATACCGGCTTGGAGCTTTCTTTACTGCGACCTTTGATCAATCTAAAAAGAGGGTTGGGCTGTGGCATGGCGTTTCAGCCACTCATCGATTGGTTGGCCAATCTGCTCATAAATAAGTATGTGTAATTTCAGAATTGTATGTTGGTTACTTGAGTAGTCATATTTAAATATGGGGAAACTTTTGGATATTTGCATTGGTTGGATCATTTTTATTATTTCTAAATTTTCATTTTATCTATTGACTATGCAATAGTTCATTGTGCCTCTTATAAAATTGTGTTTATGGTAAGTAGGTTTATAGAAGACTATGGTTCTACTAGAAAAATGCTTAGCCCAATACATGTAAAGAGACATTTCCTTTTACAAGTCCATTACAATGTGATCATTTAGTTGAGTGATGGATACTTTATCTGTGACATACTCAGATCGACTTGGAAGTGAGCCAAAGATATTCAACCCGAATGCCAAATCAAGAACTAGAAGTAGCATTAGTAGGCTTCTTAATACTAATATAAATCACTCATTATATGTAGCATTTAAAAAAATTCTTAAAGCTTCAGTAACTGATGGAGAATTGAATCCAATTTTTCTTCCAAAATGTTAATTTCTATTGGAATGCTTCCTTATCATAGTTTGAAGTCACCATCTACCCCTGCATCTGATGTATACATGAAATAAGACTGATATATTACATCCTACTTTAGGTGAAATTATATCTAGGAAATTCTCAGCAGACCCGATTGAATGGCTGTCCTTCTCATAAATTCTAAGTCAAATACCTCTTGCAACCCCAATAAAATTTGCCCAAAACTCATTAAACCTACACCTCCTCTAGTGTCATTCCTTGTGTTGTCATGAAGGCAAGCAAAAGTGGAAATTGAAGCAAATTAATCCATATTTCAAGGGTCTTGTAGCATAGACAAGAAAGGAACCTCTTGTACATGTCCAAGGTGAAGGGGTTTGGTACGTTTGGATTCTTTTTTAGAGAAACCCTATCCACCAACAATCCCAATGGATATAAATTCAATTCAAATATATTCTAACACAACTTTCTCTGTTTGTACCCCTCTTTCAGACACTATAGGGGTCCTAGACTCCTAGGAATGTGAGAATTCTGGTGATTGAATTGCAATAGCCTTTAATAAGTTAATCCAAAAAAGGGTTTGCCCATTACTCACTTTCCTTCCATATCTAGTGATTTTTCTCTCTTTTGTAATTGAAAAATCTAGTAGGGTCACACACCTCTTAAGCAGGGCTAGTTGATCGTAGTCTCAGCCTTTTCTCCCACCCAAATCTAGCTGAAGAATAAAGCTATAGGTATATATAATTGGCAAAGATATTTGATGAAAACATAAAAGAAATTAATTCATAGCAGCTAGATGTTACTTGCAGTTATAGATATAGCTGCATGTAGAGAGAGAATCTTATGTTTGAATGTGACTTGACACAATTCTGTGTGTGTGTGTGTGAGAGAGAGAGAGAGAGTAAAGCCAATTAAAGAGAGTAATGGGGTTAGGAGTTGCAGAGAAATGGCATTGGTTAACGGAGGAGGGGACACTTTAATGGTGAGAGGGGGTGTTGTCTTGCTCTCAAAAAAGAAAAGAGGGCAGAGAGCTTTTTAGTCCCCCATGCATACATACTGTGCAGTGCTGTATGTGCAGTGAGTGCAGCACAACAAACACAGTTCTTCTGTGGTCTCTCTCAGTCCCGTTGCTATCCATAATATACTTTTTCTTTTGACCCTGGCCTGCTCTGTTGGCCATTTCTGCAAATCTTGTTTAGATTTTGTTTGGATTTCACGCTCCATGTGAAATACCATAACAGCCCCTAGCTTCCTCAGTCAGCCAGTTATGTCAATTGTCAAGTGTCTTATTTATTGTGAGGTAGAAATTAAAGAAAGTAAATTATAATTTAGTATTTCAATTTTACATGTTGTTTTAATTTAGTACTCTAATTTTGAAAACTTGTAAAAAAGTACCTCAACTTTCATTTTGTGTCAAAATAATACCTCCGTTAGTTTTTCTGTCAAATAAACCGTTTAACTGCTGACGTGGCATGAATATTTTCGTCTTTTTCTCCACATTTAAAAAATAATAATATTTTTAAAAACTTTTGAATAAAAAAAATTTAAAAAAAAATTAAAACATTTAAAAATATAAAAAATTGGGGGGGGGGGGGGGATGGGCAGAGAGGGTTGGGGGGGTGAGGGGTGTAGGTCAAGGAGGGGCTGGGTTGGGTTGGGGGGAGAGAGGCAGGGGGTAGTTCTGGGTGGGGAAGAAGAAAGAGGGCAGGGGGGAGGGGGTGCGACGAGACTGTGGTGGGGGGGAGAGGGTGGGTCGGGCAGGGAGAGGGGGAGGATGGCTAGGGGCTGGTTGGGGGCGGGGAGGGGATGGGGACGAGGCTGGGATTGGGTGGTTGAGGCTGGGTAGGGTGGAGGGGATGAGGCTAGGGGCTGAGGCTGAGGTTAAGGGGTGGTGCTGCATGGGGCAAGGCTGGAGAAAGGTTTTTATTTTAATAACATTTTTTTAAATTATTTTAAGAAAATTTTTAAATTTTTTTAAGAAATTTGTTTATTAAAAAGTTTTTAAAAATATTATTATTTTTTAAATGTGGAGAAAAAGACAAAAATAGCCATGCCACGTCAGCAGATAACAGTTTATTTAACAGAAAAAATAATAGAGGTACTAGTTTGACACAAAATGAAAGTTGAGGTATTTTTTTGCATGTTTTTAAAGTTGGGGTACTAAAATAAAACAACACGTAAAATTGAGGTATTAAATTGTAATTTGCTCAATTAAAAAAAAAGACTTAAACTCTGCCCTATTGGTCAATTTAGGATATGAATTATGGATTGTACCAATCTGCTCCTTCAACTTTATTTTTAATGCCAATATATCACTTCCATCAACTCGGTTTATAAATTTCATCCAAAAGTAATCACATGTAATGCAATTGATCACTTTTCAAAAGTAAATTCATCATTCTACTTATAATACAATAACATATAAGTCAAACCACTTAACGTGAATGGTATTTTTTGGATGAAAAATGTAATTGGACTAACACAAGGGGCAAATTGGCTTCAAAATTAAAGTTAAGAGGACACATTGATATAACTCATAATGCATTGACACATGAGTCAAAATTTAAGTCATTTTTGTAAATTTTTTTGTTATTATTTTGTTTCCTTTCAATTTCTACCTTGATAGGAAGCAAAATAGTTTAGGATTGTTGGTTCAAATTTTTGTTTGGGCAAGAAGAGAACCCCCACACGAATAGGGGTGATAATTTTTAACATGACATGAATTCAATAAGAAGTTGTTAGTAGATTTAATTAATTATTACTTGACACGACATGCTAATTTCCAATTTATTGTATATGACACGAATTTGTAATTATTGGTGCAAACAAGCCCAAGTAATGGACTGATTGTTAATAAATCTCATCATCAAAATAAGGAATAATAACAACAAATGTAAAGAATAATGAGTTAAGAGAACAAATCACAAGAGTAATAGGATTTATGTGGTTCAACAAAATCATACCTATGTTCATAGATAATTTTTACTGTGAGAGAATAAAATTGTATAAGAATATATTTTCACTCGATCACAAGTTTAATTTTAAACCCGAACTATATATTGTATCCAATAAGATACCTCCTTGCAAGCCCTTTTTTAACCTAAATATAATAGGATACTGATTTAAATCTTCCGTCTCCTCAATTTTATCTAATCGTTAGTTTGATATAAATTGTTGGCACATTCTTTGTCTAAGGAACGAGGGATATCAAACACAAAAACCCAACAGTAATATATATAGCCGGCCTATATCTTGATTGAAATAGCATATGCCCTAAAGCATATTCTTAATTGCAGGCTACATCTAATAAAACAATGATCAAGAAGCACCTTGGCGGATTTATCATGGTGCCTCACATCTAGCTATATGTACTCATCAATTACTCAATGACAAGTGAAATTAATTAAGAAACAATATCAAAGAAACATAATGATGAGTACTAGTGACTCTAAGGTTGTTCTAGTCACAGGTTGCGCCAAAGGTGGAATCGGCTACGAGTACTGCAAGGCGTTTGCAGAACAAAAATGCAGAGTCTTCGCCAGTGACATCTCCCAACGCATGGACGACATGCACGACCTCAATTCTTTGGACAACATCGTGGACACACTCGAACTCGACGTGTCCTCGGACCAAAGCGTAGCCTCGGCCGTGAACACTGTCGTATCCGAGTGCGGTCGCATTGATGTGGTGATCAACAATGCTGGGATTGGAAGCACAGGCCCTCTGGCCGAGCTTCCACTAGAGACTATTAAAAAGGCTTGGGAAATCAACACAATGGGACAGCTTCGGTTGGTCCAACAAGTGGTTCCCCATATGGCTTCGCAGCGCAGTGGCAAAATTGTAAATATCGGGAGCGTTGTGGGCAAAGTGCCAACCCCGTGGGCGGGGTCGTACTGTGCCACCAAGGCTGCTGTGCATGCAATGTCGAACACTTTGAGGGTCGAATTGAAGCCGTTTGGTATTGATGTGGTGTTGGTGTTGCCTGGGGCTATAAGGTCGAATTTTGGGAGTGCCAATGTGGAGAGATTGGGGAGTTATGATTGGAAGCTTTATAAGGAGTTCAAGGAGGCCATTGCTGAGAGAGCTCAGGCTTCTCAGGGTGGTAAGGCTACGGATGCTGCTGTGTTTGCCAGGCATGTGGCAAAGAAAGTGTTGGGTCCAAAACCACCAAGGTTGATTAGTTTTGGTCACATGACTGGTCTGTTTGCAGTACTTTCTTGCTCTCCTCTTTGGGTCAGGGATTTGTTCTTTTCAACTCGTTTCAATCTAAATAAGAAGCTATAAGGTTTTTGATTGTTTTTTTTAGTGTATAGATTGTATAAGGTTTTTGGTATATGTAATAAGAATTGGATCATCTACTAATGTTTTTTGTGTTGATAGTAACTTTTAGGCCTCGTTTGTTTCACAGGAGTGTCTTGGCATGGATTATCTATAGGGACTGGCATGGACTAAGTTAGCTAAGAACTGCCTTTATGTTTGGTGTAGTGCAGGACTAACAAGGTGGAGATACAGATTTGAATCCATCTTATACGCAAACCAGAAATCTGTAGGGATACATATTTGAATCCAAGAACTCTTAACCATATAGAATAAGAAAGAGGACCCCAATCCAAGAAATGAAATCCTAGATAACAAAAAAGATAGAAAATTTAACACCCACTTCATAAAATCACAACAACCAAATAAAATCCCAGATAACCAACCGCACAATCAGGAAAAAACCAAGTAGACAATACCCACTTCGCAAATCTCACAGAAAAGATAGAAAATACAAAGACCGACTTTGCCGGAGAGCTGGGCTGCGAGCGGGTGGCTGGGCTGGGGTGGTCTGCGCGCGGGTGGTTGGGGCAAGCTGCCGAAGAGCTGGGCTGTGAGCGGGTGGCTGGGCTAGGGTGGTCTGCGCGCGGGTGGCTGGGCAAGCCGCCGGAGAGCTGGGCTGCGAGCGGGTGGCTGAGATGGGCTGGGCTGTGCGCGGATGGCTGGGCAAGCCACTAGAGAGCTGGGCTGCGAGCGGGTGGCTGGGCAAGCCACTAGAGAGCTGGGCTGCGAGCGGGTGGCTGGGCTAGGCTGGGTTG